>NW_026576651.1:0-77914 GCF_028641065.1 Leucoraja erinaceus
GAATTCAATAGTTTCCACCATTCCAAATGACAAGAGGAATTTAGCATTGTCAGTGTTCTGGCAGGATCCAGTTCAGCCGTCATTTAACAATTAACAAATGCATTCAGTGCCTGCCGTACCCAGTTCTCATCGGAGCCCAGTCGCGGCCACCAGACAGAACTGCGTTTTATTGGTTCCTTTGGCCAATCGAAATAACAGAACTTAATGATAGTTCCCATATTCTTACCCCCGGTGCTTCCATCTCCCCAAGATTGCAACATTCGCCCCAACGGACTATGGGGCTGAATGTTAGGACCCTCTTCCCTCGGTCCCTTTATCTTGGCACCTTGTTTATCTCCAGGTTCAATATTCTTAATACATTGATTACCCATCGTCCCTGTCCGACCTTTCCCATCCGACAGAACGCAATCGCCCGAGTAATACTTAATAGTCAGGTTTCTTACCCGGGTCCTGTGCACAGGAATTGCTCGATTGATCCCTTCCTTACTCCGGATTCCCTCTTGTTTCCCCGAGTCTCTTGTCCGGATATCACTCACTCAAACCGCTGACGGCAAGCAAGGAGATCAAAGACTGCTGAAATCAGCAGGGTGCACCTTCTCTTCCTTCCTTCCGTGCCTTCGCCGAGCGGCCGAAGTGGGAATCCCGGACGAGCCCCCAAGCTTGTGAAATGTAACTCGGTGCTCACAATCACGATGCCAGAGACAAAGTCGTGGAAACAAGAAATTCATATAATGAGTCTGCAGAGCCGAGTGCCTCCCAATCCGAGACACCCCTGATCCCTCTGTTCACCTGCATTCTTCAATTCCCTACCCCTCTAAACACGTGAACCCTTGTAAACCCCAGTTAACGCTTCTAACATTAGTCTAAACCCTTGCGAACTCTCTAGATTAGTCTAAACCCTTGCGAACTCTCTAGATTAGTCTAAACCCTTGCGAACTCATGTAACCCCCTCTAATCTCACCTACACCCTCTGTAATCCCCTCTAAACTCAAATATACTCCATGTAAACCCCTCCAACCCACTGTAAATCCCTGTAACTCCTGTAAACCCCATCGAAACCACTGTAACCCCTGTAAACGCATCTGTCATTCTAAATCCCTCTAAACAACTCAATACCTCTCGAAACCCCTCCAAACACCTACAACCCCCTCTAAACACATCTACAACCCGCTAAACACATCTAAACACCTATAAACCCCTATCTTCCCCTCTAAACACCTCGAAATCCCTATCATCCCCTCTCAACCCCTCTGAACCCCCTGTAAACCCCATCTAAACCGTGCCAAACTCCTCTAAACCCCTTTAACCATATAACAATTACAGCACGGAAACAGGCCATCTCGGCCCTACAAGTCCGTGCCGAACACGTATTCTCCCCTAGTCCCATATACCTGCACTCAGACCATAACTCTCAATTCCTTTCCCATCCATATAACTATCCAATTTATTTTTAAATGATAAAATCGAACCTGCCTCCACCACTTCCACTGGAAGCTCATTCCACACAGCTACCACTCTCTGAGTAAAGAAGTTCCCCCCTCATGTTGCCCCTAAACTTCTGTCCCTTAATTCTGAAGTCATGCCCTCTTTAAGTCCCGGTAAACACATGTGAACACCTCTAAATCCCTCTAATCCCCTGTAAACCATTGTAAACCCCCTATAAACGCATCTAAACAACACTAAACACCTCTAAATTCCTCTAAACCCCTCTACCCCATTAAACACTTCCAAACCCCCTGTAAACCCCCCCCCCCCACCCAATCCACACCAAACCTGTAAACCACTCCATACCCCCCTAAACCACTCTAAACCTCTGTAAACCCTTGTAACACCATTTAAACCACTGTAAACCTCTGTAGACACATGTGCCGGTAATCTATGCCTGGACGCAGAGATTTGTCCTTCTTCTCCACGAAGAAGAACCCAGCCCCAGCAGGAGACGAGGAGGGACGGACGAGACCAGCAGCCAAGGAGTCGCTTATGTATTTCTCCATGGCACCTCTCTCAGGGGCGGACAGGGAGTAAAGGCGACCACTAGGAGGAGCGGAACCAGGCAGGAGGTCTATGGTGCAGTCATAGGGCCGATGAGGAGGAAGGGAGGTGGCCCTAGACTTGCTAAAAACCTCCCCAAAGTCATGGTGCTCGGCTGGGACCCCCGTCAGATCTGGAGCAGAACTGGAGCAGGTGGCCGGATGAGGAGCTGAGGCTTGCTTCAGGCACACGTGGTGGCAGGAAGGGCTCCAACCCAAGATGACCCCCGTCCGCCAGTCGATGTTGGGGTCGTGTCGCCGAAGCCAGGGGTAACCCAGGATGAGAGGAAGACGGGGAGACTGCAGGATGTGGAACTGGATGGTCTCATGGTGATTACCAGACAGGAGCATGTGCACTGGGACCGTCTGGTGAGAAACAGTCCCCAGGAGATGGCCGTCGAGGGCGTTGGCGGGAACAGGTTTAGGCAGGGGAACACAACTGATGCCTAGCTGATGGGCTAGTTCCATGTCCATAAGATTAATGTCACACCAGAGTCTATGAAGGTGGCGAGGGTGTGAGAACCATCAGACAACAGCAGACGGGCATGACAAAGAGGGCGTCGGGCAGAGGAAAGTTCAGAGGTTCGACACCAGTAATTCCTCCGCTACTGGCGAGTCTGGCCCTTTTACTGGACACTTGGAGATGTAATGACCCGCCAGGCCACAGTAGAGACAGAGGTTCCCCCCACGCCGACATTCCCGTTCCTCGGGGGCGAGACTGGAGCGACCCACCTGCATGGGTTCGGGTTGCCTCGACGGTTGCCCCGACGAGGGTAGTCCAGTCTCCGGAGGAAAACGAGCTTGGGTGGATAGCTGGCGGACCGCCTGTCCCTGTCGCCTCTCCCGACGTCTCGCCAGGATGCGTCGGTCCAGACGGGTCGTTAGCTCGATAAGCCCATCCAGAGAAGAAGGAACGTCGTGGGACACCAACTCATCCTTGATAAAGTCATTCAAGCCCAGCAAGAAAGCGTCACACTGGGCCGGGGCGTTCCAATCACTCTGACGGGCCCTGGTGCGAAAGTCGATGGCGAAGTCAGCGACGCTCTGGTTCCCCTGGCTCAACCCCAGCAGACCTCCCGCAGCGTCCGGACCCATCGAAACCTCACCGAACACCTTGCGAAGCTCCGCGGCGAAGGCCTGGAAAGGGGAGCAAGCCGTCGTGCGTCGCTCCCCATTCAGCCGTTCCCCACAGCCGAGCTCTGCCAGTCAGGTGATTAATGGTAAACGTCACTCTCGCCGCTTCCTGGGCGAAGGTGTAGGGCTGTAGGGCGAAGAGAATGGAACAGTTCGTGATGAATGGGTTGCAGCTCTCCGGGTCTCCAGCGTAACGCTCCGGGGTTCCCACCCGGGGCTCAGGTGATGGTCCTGGCGGACCGGGAGCTGGTGCTGTCGGAGCCGGAGGCGAAGCCTGGGGTGTAGCCTGGGCGAGGGTGGTCGTCAGCTGTTGGACCTGGGTGGCTAGTGCAACCAATGCCTGCTCTTGGCTTGACACAGCCTGTCGAACCTCGGAGTTGGAGGCAGTGAGCTTAGCTTCGTGCTGCAGGAGCGTGTGCTCAATCCTCTCGAAGCGGTTTGACGGAGACGTTGTGTGCGCTCAATCTATTGTTGGCCAGATTGTACTGTAACGGGTATAGCTTGGACCCAATAGCAGCACAGAATCAGGCAGGTGCAATTGGTAATGAACTTTATTACGATACCATAACACAGAGTAGAAACACAGGAATGGGTACACCGTACTCACACAGAGGCTCAGGATTGAGTGAGGGTTCCGAAGAGGGGCAGGCAGGAGATGTAGTCGGGGTAGCGGAAGGTCCGGTAACCAGGAGATCCAACACACGATGCAAACAAACCAGCGAGGGACAGACGAAAGGAGAGTCGAAGCCAGGCAGGAAGTCGAGGAGCCGTTGCAGGGATAAACCAAACAGCCCAGGAGAGAGGCAGACAGAAACCAGGAAGTACGAGACGAAGGCCATGGTCGGGGACAGAAGGCTGAGGTGCTATCCGGGAAGACGACAGGACGGAATGGTCAGGGGCAGGCAGGTTCGAATCCGTGTAGTCAGTCGGGAAATCGCTGGAGAGTCTTGCATGACTGCTGAGAACAATCTGGCACTGTGTGAACGGTGAGGAGAGTCTATATACCGGGTTAATAGGTGATCAGAGGAACTGAGTGCAACAGGTGAGGAGAGTTGGGCTGATGAGAGGGGAGTGGCAGGTGAGGAGAAGGAGGGACCGGTGGAAAAGTACCGGGAGGTGAAGTAGATGAGAATGAGGAGAGGGCAGACTGTGACAAGTAGGGATAGTTTATGTCCAGAAATAAAATTGCAGAAATATTAGACAACAAAAACAAATTCAGTTTACAATGCAAATGTTATATACTCTAGATCATTTAATCTTGAATCTATTGCATGGATAGTTACGATAGTAATCGTGTGACTTATTTCAAGACATTGAAAAGGGCTGAATGTGTTGTCTTATGTAAATCACAACCGTAAGTTGCATATAACTTTCGGTATGATCGGCCCAGCAACATACTATTAAATGATAGGAAACAAGACATGATTATAATGCAAAATAATTGTAAATCGTGCCCAAAAATACATCCTTACATATTCGTTCTGCCCAAGTAGATTATTCCACATATTTCCTCCGCCTGCCCTCAAGCCATCATCGATCTTCGGTCTCACAACATTTTCCGGTATAGGAGGCATCCATTAGTCTTCAAAGAAAGCGCAATACAGTAATATATCATCTAACATTCTCAAAAGTTTATCCCCTACCTATATGTAAGATACCATGTGATTATTGGATGAATCTGGTAAAGTAGTCAAAGGTGTATTTTGTAGATTTGTTGGTAAAATCTATACATTTAACATACGAAATTATGGAAATATTGATCTAAATGCGTGATTTTGCTCTACAATTCGTATATTCCATATGATACTGTATTTAACTTATAGAAGAAAAGTTGCGAAGAACAGAAAATGGTAAACGATTGATTAATTTATTGAATATATTATTGTTACATGTGACATGTCACGGCGAAATTATTTGGTGCACGTACAATCTATGCAATAGTTGGGACATATATGGCGCTCAAAATGTTACAAAGTATCCTGCGCCAATTCATCCTTTGTTCCCCCCCCCCCCCCCCCCCCCCCCCCCCCCCCCCCCCCCCCCCCCACCCACAACGGGAGGTCCTTAGTTTTTTTCTCTCCCTCTCCCACACCGTGTGCTCATTAGTAACCCCTTCTAGCCCATGCGGTGTCTATTGTCCGCCCGTCTCCTCACCGCAACCCCCCCAGGGGTCCTCGCCCCAAAACGTCGCCCATTCCTTCTCTCCAGAGAAAGTGATTCACCCGCTGATTAACTTAAGCAATTTGTGTGGTCCACCTTCGTCCCCGTCCCCCACTCCATTCACGCCACCCCACCCCCACGCATTACCCTATATTTTAAATAATCAAAGTTTCGATGAAACACATTTTGTTTTTGATACGTTTATATTCACACGGTACATGGTTCAAGTTGAATTAGTGCAATGACTCGTTCTCCTTTGCTGCGACTTGGAGGCTGACTCCTGCCTCTCGCTGCATCTCGGCGCATCGTGTCTTCAGAGGACCTGCCCCTCCTGGGAGGATATTTCTGACTTCTGGGAGACTGGCTCGTTTGTCCAGGTTTCCCACCTCTGGGAGACTGGCTCCCCTGTCTAGGTTTCTCACATCAAGGCGTCTGGCTGCAGGTAGCTTATCCCCGGCTACACAGGGGTCTATCCAGGGCTACACAGGGGTCTATCCCCAGCTACACAGGGGTATATCCCCAGCTACACAGGGGTCTATCCCCAGCTACACAGGGGTCTATCCCCAGCTACACAGGGGTCTATCCCCAGCTACACAGGGGTCTCTCCCCAGCTACACAGGGGTCTATCCCCAGCTACACAGGGGTCTATCCCCAGCTACACAGGGGTCTATCCCCAGCTACACAGGGGTCTATCCAGGGCTACACAGGGGTATATCCCCAGCTACACAGGGGTCTATCCAGGGCTACACAGGGGTCTATCCACAGCTACACAGGGGTCTATCCAGGGCTACACAGGGGTCTATCCCCAGCTACACAGGGGTATATCCCCAGCTACACAGGGGTCTATCCAGGGCTACACAGGGGTCTATCCCCAGCTACACAGGGGTCTATCCACAGCTACACAGGGGTATATCCCCAGCTACACAGGGGTCTATCCAGGGCTACACAGGGGTATATCCCCAGCTACACAGGGGTCTATCCAGGGCTACACAGGGGTCTATCCACAGCTACACAGGGGTCTATCCAGGGCTACACAGGGGTCTATCCAGGGCTACACAGGGGTCTATCCCCAGCTACACAGGGGTCTATCCAGGGCTACACAGGGGTCTATCCCCAGCTACACAGGGGTCTATCCAGGGCTACACAGGGGTCTATCCACAGCTACACAAGGGTCTATCCAGGGCTACACAGGGGTCTATCCAGGGCTACACAGGGGTCTATCCACAGCTACACAGGGGTCTATCCAGGGCTACACAGGGGTCTATCCAGGGCTACACAGGGGTCTATCCCCAGCTACACAGGGGTCTATCCCCAGCTACACAGGGGTATATCCCCAGCTACACAGGGGTCTATCCCGGGCTACACAGGGGTCTATCCAGGGCTACACAGGGGTCTATCCGCGGCTAAACAGGCTATAGGTCTCTACCCTGGGCTCCCGGTTTCTATTCTGGGCACCAGGGCTCTATGCTGGACTACATGTGTCTATCCTGTAGTTAAGGGCCTTTCCCAATTGCATGCGATAGCAAGCGTTTGGCTGGAGCAAACGGAAGCGGAGCTTGCGCTAAATTTGCGGTAGGTAATCGATCACACACGTCATACTACGCGTTTTTCGAGGAGTGAGTGGTCTATCAACGGCCATTGGGAAACTGGGTTTGTCGGTACATTAGAAAGTTATTAGACTTATTTTTAATAGTTCTTTACTCACCACAATAATAAAGACAATTTTAACACTTCTGTACGTTTTTGGTTTTGTTTTGTAAGGGATTAGTCTCCACAATATGGCCCGCGGACACATCAGGTCCAGTGACCAGGAGATTTTTCGAGTCCGAGAATGGGCGGCTGTTACCCATTATATTCCTCGAACATAGGGACATAGCAAACAACACTCACATACATACAAGACATCACAAGCAAAGATCACAAGCCCGCCGTGAAGAAGGGTGCAATCAAATATTATATAACTCTGCTCTATCATCTTTGGGTGCAATGGTGGGTCGGGGGGTTCGGTGGCGGCGGCCGCAATCAAAGATACTAGTGGAGCTCTGCTCTATAATCTTTGGTCGGAATGGGACGGCTGCGCGTTATAATGTGCTATCGTTCCACTCTCCCTCTCCCCCTTCTCCCTGTCCCCCTTGTCCCTGTCCCCCTTGTCCCTGTCCCCTTCTCCCTGTCCCCCCCTTTTCCCTTTTCCCTCTCCCCCTTCTCCCCCCCCCCCCCCCCCCCTTCTCCCTCTCTTCTCTCGATCTCTCTCTCCCCCCCTCTCGCTCTCTCTCTCCCCTCTCTTCTCTCGGTCTCTCTCTCTCTCTCTCTCTCTCTCTCTCTCCCCCTCTCTTCGCGATCTCCTTCCCTTCCCTCACTCCCACCCTTCCATCTCTCCCTCCCTTACCTCTTCGTGAGAGTTGGCAGCTCTGCTATGCCTTGGGTCCAAAAGAGGATAGATAGAAAATACTTAATTGTCTTTGTAAGAAGATTTTAATAAGCTCTTCTACATTTAAGGTAAATTGACATATTAGAGGCAAAACACATTTTCAATATACAGGTCTCTCCACACAACTGAAAACAATTGCATTTAAGTGATATATCATCCATTGTTCAGGCAAGTAGCACTAGGTTACAATAAACTTCCTGCATATTCCAGGAATTCATCTCATAAAAATGGGAGAGGCTTAAATGCATTGTAAAATCATAAATCCATGTTGACTTGGACTAATCCTTTTACTGCTATCCAAATGCCCCATTATTACATCTTTAATAATTGACTCCAGCATCTTTCACACCACCAAAGTCAGGCTAACTGGTCTGTAATTCCCCCGTTTTCTCTCTCGCTCCTTTCTTGAAAAGTGGGATAGCATTAGCTATCCTCCAATCCACAGGAACTGATCGTAAATCTATTGATCGTTGGAAAATAATAGAAACATAGAAACATAGAAATTAGGTGCAGGAGTAGGCCATTCGGCCCTTCGAGCCTGCACCGCCATTCAATATGATCATGGCTGATCATCCAACTCAGTATCCCGTACCTGCCTTCTCTCCATACCCTCTGATCCCCTTAGCCACAAGGGCCACATCTAACTCACTCTTAAATATAGCCAATGAACTGGCCTCAACTACCCTCTGTGGCAGAGAGTTCCAGAGATTCACCACTCTCTGTGAGAAAAAGGTTCTTCTCATCTCGGTTTTAAAGGATTTCCCCCTTATCCTTAAGCTGTGACCCCTTGTCCTGGACTTCCCCAACATCGGGAGCAATCTTCCTGCATCTAGTCTGTCCAACCCCTTAAGAATTTTGTAAGTTTCTATAAGATCCCCTCTCAATCTCCTAAATTCTAGAGAGTATAAACCAAGTGTATCCAGTCTTTCTTCATAAGACAGTCCTGACATCCCAGGAATCAGTCTGGTGAACCTTCTCTGCACTCCCTCTATGGCAATAATGTCCTTCCTCAGATTTGGAGACCAAAACTGTACGCAATACTCCAGGTGTGGTCTCACAAAGACCCTGTACAACTGCAGTAGAAACTCCCTGCTCCTATACTCAAATCCTTTCGCTATGAAAGCTAACATACCATTCGCTTTCTTCACTGCCTGCTGCACCTGCATGCCTACTTTCAATGACTGGTGTACCATGACACCCAGGTCTCGCTGCATCTCCCCTTTTCCTAGTCGGCCGCCATTTAGATAATAGTCTGCTATCCTGTTTTTGCCACCAAATGGATAACCTCACATTTATCCACATTATACTGCATCTGCCAAACATTTGCCCACTCACCCAGCCTATCCAAGTCACCTTGCAGTCTCCTAGCATCCTCCTCACAGCTAACACTGTCCCCCAGCTTAGTGTCATCCGCAAACTTGGAGATATTGCCTTCAATTCCCTCATCCAGATCATGAATATATATTGTAAATAGCTGGGGTCCCAGCACTGAGCCTTGCGGTACCCCACTAGTCACTGCCTGCCTAATGAAGAACTCAACCATATTATGGTCACTCTTGCCCAAGGGGGCAGTACAACAAGATTGCTAACCCTTCCTCATTACTCAATACCCAGTCTAAAATAGCCTGCTCTCTCGTTGGTTCCTCTACATGTTAATCATATGTATAAATATATATGTATGTGTATATATATGCATGTATATGTATATGTGTGTATATATGTATGTATATTGTGAGATTCAAAAATCACAAATGCTCTTGAGTCAAATTCAGACAAAGAAGTGTTTTTATTAATTTCATATTCTGCAGAATAGGTGCCTCTCCTCTGATGTCCCCTCGAGGCACAAAGAAAATGGAGATGCTTTCTATCTTTATACCCTTCTTCACTATGGCCACTACCTCATGTCTCCCCATCGAGTTTCGTCCAATCATAACATAAAGCCCACATTCCCACGAGAAAGTCCAGGAATGTCTCGGACCATCTCCTGACGTCAAAGACTCCCAAGGCCTTCTGCTGAAGTTGTTATCTGTTTGCTACTTTTTATCTAGAATTTCTCTCTGTTCTGTATATTGTTACTTTATTCTACCAGCAGTCTGGCTTCTGCTGATAAGCTCATTTCTTTCTAAGTTATATTTTTCAGAGTTCTAGTATAATTCAACCATCCCTATAAACCCTTTTCTCACAATCCACCATTTTTCTTTTTGCTACGCATCTTTTGAATTATACTATATCTTCCTTTTCTAGTGCTAGCAGCAGATTCTTCGCCTCCCTATCCTCCTCTCGCTAGTCATACTGTGTTCTGAAGGCCAGCGCAGGGAATAATACAACATCCGAATAGGCACAAAGTCAATGGTTCCTTCCCTTCACGCACAGTCTACGGGCTGATATTGTCTGGTGGGGCCTCCACAGGACCCTTAAATCGGTTTGCGTGTGTCCACCCTTTTTCTTTTGTTCGTACTGCTGTCTCGGTGATTAATAACGCAAGGTAGGGTCCAGTCCACTTTTGTTGCAGCTTTTCTTCCTTCCATGATTTTACAACATCCCAGTTCCCTGCTTTCACAGAATGGATTGGCAAGTCGAGATGGGGACTCTGTGCCAGCAGCCCCTTGGTTTTTAATTCTGTAATAGAATGAGATACTGCCAGTAAACAGTTCCTTAAGAAAACATCATTACCATGGTGGGTATTCCTTCTATCTTTCCCAAATAATAAAAACCTAACTTGTTCAACCTTTCTCTGTATCTTAGTTGCTGAAACCCAGTCAACATTCTAATTGATCTCCTCTGTACTCTCTATTTTAACCTTTTTCCTATAATTATGCCTACCAAAATTATACACCATACTCCCCAATTGACCTCACCAATACCTTGTACAATTTAACATTACAACCCAACTTCTATACACAATGCTCTGATTTATAAAGGCCAACACACCAAAATCTTTCTTTACCATCCTTTCTACACGAGATTCCACCTTCAGGGAATTATACACAGTTATTCCTAGATCCCTCTGTTCAACTTCATTCCTCAATTCACAATCATTTACCATGTAAGTCTAGTTTGAATTTGTCCTGCCAAGTTGTATCACCTCACACTTATCAACATTAAACCCATCTGTCATGTTTCAACCCACGCTTCCAAATGACCTAAATCTCTCTGTACATTTTTGAAAATCTACTTAATTATTCACAACACCACGTATCTTAGTATCATCTACATACTTCTTAATCTATCTTACCACACCAACATCCATATTATTGATTCACATGACAAACAACAGTGGGTCCCAACACACATTCCTGAGGTACCCCTCTAGTCATTGACCTCCAACCTGATAAACATCCATCCACCATTACTCTCTGACATTTCCCAACAGTCACTTTTAATCCATCTTGCTATTCCTTACTAACCACTTCTTAACCAACCTTATTTCCTTTATTGAACCTTGTCAAAGGCCTTACTGAAGTTCACCACTTTAACCTCATCAATTTTCCTAATAACCTCTTTTAAGAAAAATCATGATTAGTCAAATGTCACAATCACAAATCCATGCTAATTCTTCCTAATCCTACCCCATTTATCCAAATTCCTATAATATTGTCTTTAGTATCCTTTCCATTATTTCCCACCACTGATGTCAAACAAGTTCTTGTTAAAACTCTACTCTTCTTTGTCCTCCTGTTCAATTACCTCAGGGCTATTATCTATTCGTACCTGTGGGACAGCCCTCATGTAATTATTGAAATCGTACTAGGTATCTCAACCTTCTAAACGAACATCGGTCGGTGATTTAGAAAACTCATACATACACCTTGTCTTCAGGTTTAAAGGGTCCTTCTTCCTGGTCCATCTCCGACAGCTTTTACTTTACCTGTTCATAAATAGACTTGTATATCATTATTAACTGTTTCATATACTTTTTAAATTCTATCTGTAACTGTTCCAAACTCGGTCCCTTGCAGGAACTTCTCCATTGTGTTACCTGCTGGTTAGTTTGCATGCAACATTTCTTCAGTGCCAATGGCAGAGCATTACACAAATCTTATTTATTTTAACCTTCAATGTTCCATTTATTCTTTTCATCAAATGAAAACAATCCGTTGTCAAAGCTGATTTCTGTAGGTTTACCAAACCTCTTAATTACCTTATTCAGCATAAACGACACTACAGTGCTCATACCTAAATCGATTCAGACTTACCCTGGACATCTCTTCCAGATGCTGTTTCAGCTGCTTTGTCTGCATTTTAATTTAACTTCTTTGACATGTACTTTTTCCATTTCACCATACAATTTCAAAATTCCCAATCTAGTCTGAACTATATCCTGCCTTTCCCAAGGTCATCAACTGCTGTCTTATATTCTGAAGTATTTCTCTCTCTTCACTTGTGGAACAAACCAACAAATTGTCCACATCAGCAAATACTTTCTAAGGGTATACCATATAACCATATATCGAACCTGCCTCCACCACCTTCACTGGAAGCTCATTCCACACAGCTACCACTCTCTGAGTAAAGAAGTTCCCCCTCAACTTTCAACTCTGCCTTTCCCATCTAATTAAAAAAACCTACCTCATCCTGGCCTTTCTTGACATCCTTCCTTAAATCCCTTTCTCTCTCTTGGGGACCCCAGTCCTGTTAGGGTTTATAATCTCCAGATTAATTTCACTCCTGATAGGACTTTGAGGAAAAGTTCCCCAAGACATGTATTATTGGCATGTAATTCTCTGGCCCCGCTTGGTTCCCTCATAGGACTCACTTGTGTCAGTTCATCACTTATTTCAGTCTTTTCAACCAGGGGCCTTGTTCATTGACATTGACCGCAGAGACCAACTGTTTGCTGAATCGGGGGTTGGAAATAAATGACAATCCCACCACCTCCTTCAATTCTGCTTGACTTTAAGAAGAATGACTTCCACCACAATAGTTCATAATATAATGTCCACATGCCTTCTTTTTCTTGTTCATTTTCAACTCTCCACCTTCTCATTCCCCTTTGTTCCTTGGGGTTCACCTTAAGTGGGTAACATTTGCTGAGGGGCCTGCATACCCTCGGTCATGACGGCATCCAACCAGAAGATGGCGCTGTAGCCGGTAAGTTTGTGAGCGGCGGCCATGTTTGTAGTCTTTTGTCGGCCCGGTTGTAACAATTTACATCATCTTTATCTGACACTTAGTGGTTCCCACCACTTTTACCAATGGTGCCTTCAAATCTTTCATGGCCAATAATCGTCCCACGTTCTCCTCCTCCAAAGCCCTAATCCATTTCCTTCCCCATCAGGGATATAGGGTGAGGCATTTTTATTTATTATTTATTTTAATTTTTTATTTTAATTTTTTTTAGCCCTCTCAGTTTATGGGTGCCCCAAGGGATAATCTGTCATCCTGTCGTCTCCTACTTCTGTTTCTCTCTCTCTCTCTCTCTCTCTCTCTCTCTCTCTCTCTCTTTCTGTGTCTCTGTCTTTCCTCTCTCTGTCTAGCTCATAGAAACATAGAAATTAGGTGCAGGAGTAGGCCATTCGGCCCTTCGAGCCTGCACCGCCATTCAATATGATCATGGCTGATCATCCAACTCAGTATACTGTACCTGCCTTCTCTCCATACCCTCTGATCCCCTTAGCCACAAGGGCCACATCTAACTCCCTCTTAAATATAGCCATTGAACTGGCCTTAACTACCCTCTGTGGCAGAGAGTTCCAGAGATTCACCACTCTCAGTGTGAAAAAAAAGTTCTTCTCATCTCGGTTTTAAAGGATTTCCCCCTTATCCTTAAGCTGTGACCCCTTGTCCTGGACTTCCCTAACATCGGGAACAATCTTCCTGCATCTAGCCTGTCCAACCGGACGAGCCCCCAAGTTGTGAGATTCAAAAATCACAAATGCTCTTGAGACAAATTCAGACAAAGAAGTGTTTTTATTAATTTCATATTCTGCAGAATAGGTGCCTCTCCTCTGATGTCCCCTAGAGGCACAAAGAAAATGGAGATGCTTTCTATCTTTATACCCTTCTTCACTATGGCCACTACCTCATGTCTCCCCATCGAGTTTCGTCCAATCATAACATAAAGCCCACATTCCCACGAGAAAGTCCAGGAATGTCTCGGACCATCTCCTGACGTCAAAGACTCCCAAGGCCTTCTGCTGAAGTTGTTATCTGTTTGCTACTTTTTATCTAGAATTTCTCTCTGTTCTGTATATTGTTACTTTATTCTACCAGCAGTCTGGCTTCTGCTGATAAGCTCATTTCTTTCTAAGTTATATTTTTCAGAGTTCTAGTATAATTCAACCATCCCTATAAACCCTTTTCTCACATATATATATGTTTATATGTGTGTATGTATGTATATAAATGTATCCATATGTATGTGTGTATTTGTATGTGTGGATATGTATGTGTATATGTATGTATGTATGTGTATATATGTGTGCGTATATATGTATGTGTATATATATGTGTGTGTAAATATATATATGCATATATATATTATTACTATATAATTATATATATAATTGCTTATGGTTTATGTATATCATCTTACAAGACAAATAAGTTAATAGTGATTATTTAAATCAAAGTAGCTTCTGATCCATGAGAATAAACTTAACTATCTCTAACTTGCCTCTCACACACAGACACACATTCATATAAATATATATAATATGTATACGTTAAATTTAATTTTGTGCAGTGTGTGTTAAAGCAATACAATGCAAGGGAAACTACGCAAAGGAGGGGGCTGTTCCCGCTACAAGATACTCGAGGATCTTTGCTTTGGATCAAAGATTATAGCGGAGCTCTATAATCTTTGCTTTGGATCACAGCGGGTGGCATACCGGAAGTCGCGTGTCGCATTGAAAAATGGCGGCCGTGACGTTCCGTCACGTACTACACGCCAGCCCATTGAATTTCGAAGGAGTGGTCTATCTTGCTCCTCTACGACCTTTGGTCAAAGAACAGCCCCCTCCTTTGCGTAGTTTCCCTTGCATTGTATTGCTTTAACACACACTGCACAAAATTAAATGTAACGTATACATATTATATATATTTATATGAATGTGTGTCTGTGTGTGAGAGGCAAGTTAGAGATAGTTAAGTTTATTCTCATGGATCAGAAGCTACTTTGATTTAAATAATCACTATTAATTTATTTGTCTTATTGTTTTGTCGCGCCAGACGCATGCAATCGCATGTAAGTGGGACATGCCCTTAACTCCCCCCCTGGTCTCGTGGACTTGCTCCATCTGGGAGGCGGACGCCCCCTTCAAAAAAAAACGTAGACAGTCAATACTAAATATTTAATACAAGCTATTTTCGTTCTTTTAATATCTTGCGTAATAACTCTTGGCTTCTTAACTATTACTTCTACACATCTTAACATTTACTTCTTTGCATTTGAATTTTCGGAAAATTATCTGTACTTCTTGGCTTCTTAACTTCTCGGCATGTGCCCCCTAGTGTCTTTGTACTGTTGTTCGGGTCGTGCTCCTTGAATCTCTCGCACGTGGCTGCGGCGGCTGTTATTGCCGCCAGGGCCGGATTTATCTATAAACTAGACAAGCGTTAGCATAGGGCCTCGAGGTCTTGGGGGGGGGGGGGGGGGGGGGGGGGGGGGGGAGAGCCGGATTCACCACTGCGCTTCATAGGCTGAAGCCTAGGGCTTCGAAGTCTAGGGAGCTTCCGGCCAAGGCAGGACACCTACCGTTCAACTGTGGGCGCTCCCCCCTCTCTCTATCTCTCTCTCCCCCCATCCCCCCCCCCCCCCCCCCCCCCCCGTTATCCGTGTCCGGGCCGCCGGGTTCCGCTCGTTACTCATCGGCCGGCACGGCAGGTCAGGCCGCCTTGCACATGCGCATTGTTGCGGCCTTCATGTCCTCCCCCTGCACATGCGCACAACCACGGCCAGCACATCATTGGCCGCCCTGCGTATGCGCACTACAACTACAACGGCAACTGGTCGGCGCTGGGCACTTTCTCCCTCGCTGTAAATTGTGGGAGATTTGGCCTCCGTTGGTGTCCGATCGCCGTTGATTCCTCAGGCCATCACGGAAGGAGAACTAAACTATCAATGCGTTTTGAAATAAATTTTACTCAGATGCAAGCTAAGGAATGGGATAATTGTCAGCTGTTAGTTGGACAAAATCAGGACATTTTATTATTTGCTTCTTGTTTAAAGCCTGCACATTCACCCAGACTACTTATTTATTTATTTATCATCTAATAACAGACAAGCCTGCAGCATGGAATGATGTCACCAATCCTGATTTTGGCAAATAATAAAATGTCCTAATTTTGTCCAACTAACAGCTGACAATTATCCCATTCCTTAGCTTGCATCTGAGTAAAATTTATTTCAAAACGCATTGATAGTTTACGATTATTTAAATGGTAAATGTAGCTTCAGAAGCGTTTTCATTTTGTATGTTAACCCTATAACCATATAACAATTATAGCACGGAAACAGGCCATCTCGGCCCTACAAGTCCATGCCGAACAATTTTTTTCCCCTTAGTCCCACCTGCCTGCATTCGTACCATAACCCTCTATTCCCTTCTCATCCATATGCCTATCCAATTTATTTTTAAATGATACTAATGAACCTGCCTCCACCACTTCCACTGGGAGCTCATTCCACACCGCCACCACTCTCTGCGTAAAGAAGTTCCCCCTCATATTACCCCTAAACTTCTGTCCCTGAAAACCCACCTGAGAACCATGGGCGATTTTGCAATTTTACTGACGGATTTTTCACTTTTAAAACTTTTCATATAACAAATGAATAAAGATAAAAAAAGTCAATAATGCCTTACGTTTGATGAAATGCAGCGAGCAAACGCGATAATTCCCAATATTTTGGATCTTTAAATCTCCACGACAAATGTCCGCTGATCACTTCCGCTGATTTAGCACCTTCAGCTCCCTCTTGAATTTACCTTAGTTTCTATCTTTTTTTTGGACTGTAAATTTAGGTAGCTGTGCCTCACGGTCACCCCGACTGGCACAGTAAATTGCAGCTCAAAAACAGGCCGTTTTTGATGTTTCTAATGGGTGTGAAAGTGCGTGTTTTCCCATTCACTAACATGTACCGGAAGTATAGCATGTACTCCACTTCACATTTTCGGTCACGTGGGTGCGGATCTACGCTCCAGTGACCTTTCGTGAAATCACCCTATTACTTGCGCTCTTGCTTCCCGTTCCGACATTTCTTTTTCTTGTTATTATATTTCAGCCTTAGTCTCTCATGTTGTTTCTTGCCTGGCGAGTGGTCGCGGTAGATTGGGTTTCTCCATTTGTTTACCTTGACACCATGTAAAGTCGTCCTTAAGACCTTGTCGTGTCTAGCACAATGAATACATGTCCGACACCTTGCAGAAATGGTTTAATCTGAAATCAACTGAAGCTTCCAGAGGTTCGCTTAACCTCGGTCACGAAGCACAGGTATAACCATATAACCATATAACCATATAACAATTACAGCACGGAAACAGGCCATCTCGGCCCTACAAGTCCGTGCCGAACAACTTTTTTTCCTCTTAGTCCCACCTGCCTGCACTCAAACCATAACCCTCCATTCCCTTCCCATCCACTCCATTCCCTTCCCATCCATATGCCTATCCAATTTATTTTTAAGTGATACCAATGAACCTGCCTCCACCACTTCCACTGGAAGCTCATTCCACACCGCTACCACTCTCTGAGTAAAGAAGTTCTCCCTCATATTACCCCTAAACTTCTGTCCCTTAATTCTGATGTCATGTCCTCTTGTTTGAATCTTCCCTATTCTCAAAGGGAAAAGCTTGTCCACATCAACTCTGTCTATCCCTCTCATCATTTTGATGATATATTTGCCAGCTTCTACTTTTGGCCTAAAGGGGCACTGACATTTACAGGACAAATTGATTTCGTCTCCCCTTTCACTTTAATTACATCACATCTCCCCTTTTTCACTTTAATTACACCACATCTCCCCCTTCACTTTAATTGCACCACATAGCTCATTCCCTAAATGTACACGAAATGCAGAGCATACCATATGAAACGAACTTAAAACGGAATCTTAGAAACATTAAAATGAATTTGAAATCGGAGTATATGAACACGAGTGCGTTTGAAATGTGCGCAGTTTTTTTGCCAAGCAACAATTGCATCATTAAATAAAACGAAATCAAGTTCAGACACGATGGGTTTGCTCCCCAACGCACCAATTCCCTACCGGTAGTCCCCACGGGAGGCCTGATCCTACAAGTCAAACCTTTCCCGAACCTATGATTCCAGCACTACCGTTGCCTCACTCGGCAGAGCTCTGAAAATCCCATTGCACTACGTGTTGCAATAGCAATTCCCCCTCCCCCTGCGAGCCGAGTAATTTTTGCTTCATCGGTTGAATCTGTTCGTTTTGAAACTCAAAATATTTAGATTTTTAAAACATCTAATCATTATTAAGTCGACAAATAGGGCATAACATGACAGTGAGGCTGATCTCGGCCTCGACGGGAAAATGTGAATCAGAATATGTAAAATCCTGTGAAAGCTGGCATTTTTATTGCTTTAATCGCAAATAACGAGTAAACCATAGGATGAAATCTTCATTGTGGCTGATCACTGCTAGCTGAGCCAACTGACGTCATCAGTTGTAGTTTAAATTTCAAAGTGTTTGAATTTTTTAGACTTTTAATCAGTCATATGTGAAGGTGCTCTCGGAGTCGAAGGGACAAATGTCAATCGGAATACGTGGCCGCCTTGTGTTTTGCGAAAATGTAAAGACAACCAAATATACACACATATACACACAACCACATATACACATATGCACACTACCTCGATCGGACTTTTAATAAGTATATGATATATGGCCAATTCGTCGTAGATAAAAATTGGCCATGGAAAATGAGTACAAGACGAGGCTGGCGTTAGGTTTGCGTAAATGCTCATGCAATATGTCTCAGAATACACTAGAACACTAGGGCGTATGGGAACGGTGATATTAATGCAGTTGTTAAGATTTCTCAGACAAATGTTGATGAGGATTACTGTTTTTTAAACTGTGAGCGTAGCACCTAACATTGATTTTACATGGAATTCGCTTGACCTGGTCCTAGCGATCAAATTGAATTTAATCAAGCTCTCAAAATTGTAAATGTACTTTTTGTGATCAAATGGTTGTTGCACAAGGGTTTGTAGGCGGGGATGAGGATGGGGTGAGTTGTGATTGCCGAACGTTTAGAGGGAAACGCCCAGGAATCTTAAGTACAGGGTTTGCAAACACTTAGCATGTGAAGGTACGAATGACAAGTACGATTGTTTTTGTTCCTTTGTCAAACGCCATCAATGAATTGAGGAATCTTATCGACTAATTTATCCACAATGACAGGCACCATTCTTGCACATTATTAAAATAGGATGAGTGAAATCCGTTATTGTTGGCACTAACAAATCGCCCTTACCTTGCAATGCTGCAGGAGAACCATGTTCAACAAGAACAAATAAACTGCCCAATTGTCTTTGATATTCTATGGTATCACGATCGTTCAAACCTATCATAAATATTGCATTGCCAACACTAGCGATAAAGAACAAGGCCAACCCGCGAATTGTGGATTGCTAGAGCAGATGCAATTCATCCTGTGTTCAATGATCTGGCACGTTGCAGCCTATCCATCGTTCTTGACGCGAAAGTCTAATGTGTCATGGGGCATTGCCATGTACTTGAAATAATGCAACTCTGACAACACACTAAAACATCGAACCACCGATGTCATTGAAGCCTTCATTAATGGCATCCCACGTACTCCACAGAACATACATTTCTACCATCACATCATCCCCTCGCAACAGCATTTTGAATGACCCGGGTGATCTCATGACACTTTACAACGTGAAGTATGAGAGAGCGGTGGGTGGGAGCATCACCACCTGTATCATATCATTCGCACACATCATATATATATATTTTTGCATTATGCCTTTCGATGGTAGTGACAACTAAAAGTGTGCCGTTCTTCATTTTTTCAGCACTGCAAACACTGCTCGATGTGTATATCGAAACAGGTATTATTTGGCTCCTCAGAGTTGCTCGAAAACATATGGAATTGCTTATCCGTACGTTCAGCTGTTACTTAAGGCCAATCGTTACCCAGCGACCAATCATTCAAAGTAGATATGTGAATTGCGAGATTCCTAATTCTGGCATTTGCAATATCGATACCACAGGGACACGCGTGCAACGTGCTACATTTTGGAGGATATATTGCGGAGTGGATCTTTACTATCGGCGTGTGGCATTGATCAGACAAAACAGTGTTATTCAGACCGTGATGTGGAATATTTGACTGGGCTTTCACCTTGATGTCGACATGTGTTTCCATCTGATCCAAAGTTGCAATTTCCCAAGTTAAATGCTCATGATTAGAAACATAGAAACATAGAAAATACGTGCAGGAGTAGGCCATTCGGCCCTTCGAGCCTGCGTCGCCATTCAATATGATCATGGCTGATCATCCAACACAGTATCTTCCTGTACCTGCCTTATCTCCATACCCGCGATCCCTTTAGCCACAAGGGTCACATCTAACTCCTTCTTAAATATAGCCAATGAACTGGCCTCAACTACCTTGTGTACCAGGGAGATCCACAGATCACCACGCTCTGTGTGTAAAATGTTTTTCTCATCTCGGTCCGAAAGGATGTCCCCTTTATCCTTAAACTGTGACCACTTGTCTTGGACTTCCCCAACATCGGGAACAATCTCCCTGCATCTAGCCTGTCCAACCCCTTAAGAATTGTATAAGTTTCTATGAGATCCTCCCTCAATCTTCGAAATTCTAGCGAGTGCAAGTTTAGTCTATCCAGTCTGTCTTCATATGAAAGTCCAGATATCCCAGGAATCAGTCTGGTGAACTTTCTCTGTACTCCCTCTATGGCAAGAATGTCTTTCCTCAGATTTGGAGACCAAAATTGTTCGAAATACTCCAGGAGTGGTCTCACCAAGACCTTGGCGTGGTCTCACCAAGATTAGGCCGTCCAAGTCGTCGTGTCCAGTCCGCCATTCCATCATGGCTAATCTCTGCCTCCTAATCCAATTTTCCTGTCTTCTCCCCATAACCGTTGTCACCCGCATTAATCAAGAAAGTGTCCCTCTGCTTTAAAAATATCCACTGAACCCTTTATTATTCGAAACCTTTGAGGTTGTTGCATGGCAGCATATCAATATAACATTAATATGTAATTAATATGTGCAAATATTTGAAATGTTTAGCAATTATGACAGTGTTACCAAACTGCACAAACTGCGCATATCATACGTCTCATATTCGCAACATTCAATTTAAACATTAGAACGTTCCACACAGGGACGATTCTTTGCCCCACACTGATTTTGCCGCACATGATGCCATGTTACACTGATCTCATCTGCCTGTACATGTTGTATATCCCTTCAATCCATGCACTCGCATGTGCCTCAAGAAAAGTCTCCAAAACGCCAGTTCACCACCACCCGCAGCTATGCATTACAGGACCCCGCTACTCTGTGTAAAAATTAATTTGCCCACTCATTGCCATTCAACTTTATCCCTCTCCTTCCTGTAGCTACGTCTTCTAGTGTTGGACCTTCCTGCAACGGAGTGACCAAAGCTGCACGTGTTCTTCCAAATGCAACATGACCAAAGTGCGGTAGAGGAATATAATGACTTCCTGACACTTAGAGTCAATGCCTCCAGCAATGAAGGCAAGCATAACATCCGGCTTTCCTGCCATCCTATCTGCTTGTGCTGCCAGCCTGAGTGAGCTATGGACATGGACTCCTAGAACCCTCGACATTGCTGTAAAGAGTCTTGCCATTAACTGTATACTATCATCAAAAACAGCTTCCAATGTGTAGCACCTTACACTTGCTTGGTGAAATGTTTTTTGTCGGAGGCAAGGCACTGTTATGACTAGCACAAGAAGGCACGTCCACCACTGAGTTAGAGTTAAAGGACATCTTTATTCAGGTATCACTGCTTTTTATAATTATAGGTCACCTGGCCTCAGTCTTGATGCTCGGGCACGTGTTTCCACTAGATCACACAAACTAATTACTTGGCCTTCGTCACGAGGCTCAGGCACGAGTTTCACAAGCTTCTACTTTAGATTACACATATATATTTATATTACATATATTACATTTCGTGCCCAGACATCACACATCCCCTCTTTACATTACAGACATCACCGGCACTGACATGTATACAGTATATACATGGTCCATCTTGTACCAACACATTACATCTCCCTCTTCACTTTAAGATCTTACATGTCCCCCTTTTTACTTTAATTCTCATCGCCCCTGATATCATTTTTTATCATTTAAAAATAAATTGGATAGTTATATGGACGGGAAAGGAATGGAGGGTTATGGTCTGAGCGCAGGTATATGGGACTAGGGGAGATTATGTGTTCGGCACGGACTAAAAGGGTCGATATGGCCTGTTTCCGTGCTGTAATTGTTATATGGTTATATATCCACTTTAAACTTAAACTCTAGCAAATGGTCTCTCTCAGTTGCCTTCTGCTGCGACTGAGACACTGGCTACTACCTCCCGCCTTATCTCGGTTTCTGGGGACTAATTGTGGCTTCTGGGAGACTGGTTCCTCTGTCCATTTCTCACCCCTGGGAGACAGGCTTCTCTGCCTAAATTTATCTCACTTAAAGACCCTTCTGGGAGACTACTACCGGCTTCTGGGATTTTGGCACCTCTGTCCAGGTTTCTCCCATCTGTGTGTCTCACTATAGATGGTCCATCCACATCTATCCAGGGGTTTCCTCACACTGCTACACGGGGGTCCACAGGTATACACGCGTCTATCCACGGCTATAGGGCTCTATCCTGGGCCACAGGGCTATATCCTGGATCAGATGCTTCAATGTATCCTGACCTTACTCCCCCTTTATACGACAAAAACAGACTCAAACTAGGTTTGGCCTCAATGAGGGAGAAGAGAAGTAAAAACAAACTGCGGCAATCACCTGCGGCTGTTGGAGACAAAAACACAGACACAAAAACTATGTTTGGCCTCGATGAGGGAGAAGAGAACAGATAACAAACTGCCTGTCCAGACAAAACACTGATTACCCCATAATTAGGAAACAAAGTCACCTGTGCAGACAGAACACTAATAGCCCCAAGATACGGACATCCAGTTCTCTATTACTCTTACACCCATTCCCCCCTTCTAATGGAAGAAATTATCCTTTATCATAACAGTGCATAGTAGTAGAAAGGACCTAAGGAACAAAATAACATCAGGAGTGCGGCTGCAATTAGTCCCTTTTCTTACAGGTAGCATTTGATCTGCATGTCATCAGCATTTCAATATCATTCCTACAGCATTTCTACAGCATCTCCACACTTGTGTCTGTGTTCTGCTGTTTTGCTCACCGCTGGCTCTCCTTTCCTGCTGGTCCCGCTGCTCTGCTCACCGTTGGCTCTCCGGCTCACCTGGTTGCTGCCAGGCATCGCTGCTGCTTGAGACCGCATCCGCCGTCGGGGCTGGGTATATGCGCTGTGCCCCGTTGGCTGCCGTCTTGCCGTCTTTCTCTCTCTCTGTCCGCTTCTCTCGCGGCCGGGCTTTCTTTCATGACCGGGCTCACTCCGTTTCGTCGGCATTGGCCACTGGCTCTGGCCCTGGCACTCACCCGACGCCAGTGGTGGCTCCACAGCCCTGTTCCAACTTCCTCTACCTTTCCCCTCTCATCCATGGAGGCTTGAGGCTTGATTTCCTCTACTTCTTCGGGTTTTTTTACTCTGACACCATGTAAATGTTTCTGGTGAAGGCAAGGCTCTGTTGTGACTAGCACAAGAAGACACGTCCACCACTGAGTTAGAGTTTAAAGAGCATCTTTATTCAGCAATCATTGCTTTATATAATTAAAGACCACTTGGCCTCCGTCACGAGGCGCAGGCACGAGTTTCACAAGCTTCAACTTTAGATTACACAAATATATGTATTTAACATTTCGGGCCCAGACAACACAATTAACAGTTAAACCCCATTAACAGTTTATCTGCCGGTTTGTGCTGTTCATCGATATCTCGCTGTATCTTCTGACAGCTGTCCTGAAAGTGTGGAGGCCTGCAGCTTAGGTGACATTGGGAAACTTACCAACTCATCTACATTTCCGTCCACATAATTCATTTATATCACAAACAACAGTGTTCCCAAAACCGATCCTTGCGGGAATCCACTGGTCGTTAAGCCAAAACATCTATCTTCGTCCTCGACCCATTGCAGTCCTCTTTAGCCAGCATTACTAATTATACTATTCGCCCTACCTTCAACAATATCATTCATCACCTATAAAAAAATACTCAGACGTTCGTAAATCAGTCCGTAAGTCGTTTATGTTGATTTTCCCCGTCCCTTAACATACAGAAACTAAGGTACAAGTTATGCAGATTCGTACAGGAAATGATCATCAACAATGACTGGGTAGAAACGTTACTAGACTTTTATGGTCCAATACCATATGGCAAGCTCATTATTTTGTGCCTTCCAATTCCTTTACTTATTCCTCATACAATCCCCTATTTCCATTTCACCAATTGAAGTTAGTATGAATGTTGGGCAATATTTTGCCATGTTTGCTTTGCTGCTCGTAACCTGTGAGAATTGCTGTTAAAAGGGGGACTGTAACTTGCTTGGATTTTTACTCCTGAGTTGAGAGGTAATTGATATTGTGTCATTTTAAAAGTCTGGCATTCGGAGACATTGGCAGAACGTTGTTACAGCAAATATCCATCAAGTTAAATCGGACTACAGAATGATCTAATTTAAGTTATAGATATCAAATCAAAATATCAGAGAAATATATCAATAATAAACGCTGCACAAATATTTTAAGATGTAGGTGAACGAGGTTGCTCTATCGGGCTGTGTGGTTGGACAGACGTTCACACTCAATAATGACGTGTCAATTTACACACCATATTTCGTTCATTTGTTCACAGGAAATGTACATATAAATTGTGTATCTTGTGGTTTGCAGAGGATGATATGGAAAAGTTAGCAAAGGGTAGGCACATGTTTGTTGTATTCTCTCACAAATTAAAATGTTGGGAGAATCTCGTTTGATGTATTTCCTTCTACTTTATGTGTTGCGTTATAGTACTAAAATGTAATCGCTTCACCGGACGTGCAACTAAGCACGAATCCGAATAGTATTCATGGCTATGACAAATAAATCAGTTCCTCGAATCGGTTACCATCTAAATAGACACAAAAATGCAAGATGAAATGTTGTTGTCATGCTCCCACAAGGGCAAGTTGGGCCCTGTTTCAACAAATGCAATGAACCCGGCGTGCACAATCAAAGAAAATCAAATAGAACACATTTTTCGACAACTTTAGGCTGTGCACGCCATACGCAAGAAGAAGAAGACAATATTATGACTGGCGTTCCGCATTTCCAAGTCACATTTGCCCCTGTCCCACTAAGGAAACCTGAAGAGAAACCTCTGGAGACTTTGTGCCCCACCCAAGGTTTCCGTGCGGTTCCCGGAGGTTTTTGTCAGTCTCCCTACCAGCTTACACAACCTGCAACCTCATGTAACCACCTGCAACCTCCGGCAAACACCTGCAACCTCCGGCAACCACCTGCAACCTCCGGCAACCACCTGCAACCACCTGCAACCTCCGGGAACCGCACGGAAACCTTGGGTGGGGTTCAAAGTCTCCAGAGGTTTCCGAAGTGGGACAGGGGCATAACCAACCCTGTGTTCTTCAGAATGCCTTTGCCTTCACATTTTGCTCCCAGGGCAGAGGTTGGCTTGCTTTCTAAAACAGCTGGCGTTTGCAACACCAATATTCATCTCGGATACCCACTTCTACCTTTCGGCTGCAACTGCCGCCGTGATACCGACATTCTCGATTTCTCCAACCACGCTTCCCATTCCAATCTCACTTCCTCCCATCGTGTACCACTATTAGCAATACTCCCATTAAATCCGCTTACAAGATAATATGGTAGTTCTGGTTCGTTGACATCCACTGTGCTGAGGCACACGGTCAGATCGCGGATACCACCTTGTTGGCGATGACTCCTCTGACGAGCACCGGGCCACAACTTTCCAAACTATAAACGAATCTATTCCGTCCGCAGCTGATCCATTCTCTCTGTGTGCACATGTACCTATGTAAAAGCTTTTTAAATTGCATAATCGGATTTGCTTTCAGCACATCTCCGTCATCGGCATCGGTTATTTTTTGCTAATGCACGTAAGGCTGCTGGCCCTGATGGCATCCCCGGGCGCGTGCTCAGGGCCTGTGCTGCGCAGCTGACAGACGTCTGGACTGACATCTTCAACCTGTCACTTGCCCAAGCAGTTGTCCCCACTTGCCTTAAAACCACCTGCATCGTGCCAGTGCCAAAACACTCCACTGCGGCAAGCCTCAACGACTTCCGCCCAGTTGCACTTACCCCCATCATCACCAAGTGCTTCGAGAGGCTGGTCCTGGCACACCTCAAAAGCTGCCTACCCCCCACACTGGATCCCTATCAGTTTGCCTACCGCAAGAACAGGAGTACGGAGGATGCCATCTCAACGGCACTTCACTCCGCCCTCTCCCACCTCGACAACAGAGACACTTACGTAAGAATGCTGTTCATCGATTACAGCTCAGCATTCAACACCATTATACCCTCTAAACTGAGCACCAAACTCGGTAACCTGGGCATCGACCCCTCCCTCTGCAACTGGATACTGGACTTTCTAACCAACAGACCCCAGTCTGTGAGGTTAGACAAGCACACCTCTTCAACCCTCACCCTGAACACCGGCGTTCCACAGGGCTGTGTGCTGAGCCCCCTCCTCTATTCCCTCTTCACCTATGACTGCACACCTGTACATGGTACTAACACCATCATCAAGTATGCAGATGATACAACGGTGATTGGCCTCATCAGCAACAACGATGAGCTGGCCTACAGGGAGGAGGTCCAGCACTTAGCAGCATGGTGCGCTGCCAACAACCTGGCCCTTAACTCCAAGAAGACCAAGGAGCTCATTGTAGACTTCAGGAAGTCCAGAGGTGGCACGCACACCCCCATCCACATTAACGGGACGGAGGTGGAACGTGTTTCTAACTTCAGGTTCCTGGGAGTCAACATCTCCGATGACCTCTCTTGGACCCACAATACCTCAACTCTGATCAAGAAGGCTCATCAGCGTCTCTTCTTCCTGAGGAGACTGAAGAAGGTCCATCTGTCTCCTCAGATCCTGGTGAACTTTTACCGCTGCACCATTGAAAGCATCCTTACCAACTGCATCACAGTATGGTATGGCAACTGCTCTGTCTCCGACCGGAAGGCATTGCAGAGGGTGGTGAAAATTGCCCAACGCATCACCGGTTCCTCGCTCCCCTCCATTGAGTCTGTCCAAAGCAAGCGCTGTCTGCGGAGGGCGATCAGCATCGCCAAGGACTGCTCTCACCCCAACCATGGACTGTTTACCCTCCTACCATCCGGGAGGCGCTACAAGTCTCTCCGTTGCCGAACCAGCAGGTCGAGGAACAGCTTCTTCCCGGCGGCTGTCACTCTACTCAACAACGTACCTCGGTGACTGCCAATCACCCCCCCCCCACACTTATTATTATTTATTCAAATCGTTTGCTATGTCGCTCTTCAAGGGAGATGCTAAATGCATTTCCTTGTCTCTGTACTGTACACTGACAATGACAATTAAAATTGAATCTGATCTGAATTACTGCTTGAAAAAAAGATTTGACCACGTCCTCTATCAATGCATCTCCTTGGTCTGATATGTAACTAATGGAATCGTTCAGTTTGTTCTATACATTCCACACCTACTCATTCTTCAAGGGCTTTCTGAATTTCAACTTCAGATGAAGGATTTTCATTCTGAAACGATCTGAAGCCTCATTTATCTTTCATTGTATATATATCGCCTTTCAGGCACTGGTGTTCTGGAGAAATCGATCCACGTTATTAATATCTTACACTCTAACCCAGTGAGCATCCCGTTAACACTGTGGAGATCCTCAATATTCCTGTAATGCAACTGCACACTGTGATGTCATAACATCTTTTTGAACGAAAAAGTAATGCCTTACTTTTTGTTTGTGCAGAATGTGAAGCAAACAAAGCACAAGATCTAACTCCAGGTAACAGCGCAAATGATTCCAACTGTCTTTCGCAACTAATCTACGTCACGTACATTTTTATTTTCATTGTATCTTAATAAATGTTGAAAGAAAATTAGAAAGAATTTGTGAAGTAGAACACAAATAGCTGGTGTAAATGCAGTATTTTATGTATACCTTCGGGTTAAACCAGCCTGCAGTTCCTTCCTTCACACCTGCTGTGTAAGATACTCATGACATGGCAACTGAAAGATATTGGGCTCTCCGGGTCTAATTCCAAATCTTTTCTGAGGATCTAAAGTCTATTCGCTTGTTAGGAAATTGTGCAGCGAGAAGAAATAAATTGGATTTAACGAATACCGATTATCAGGTGAAATATACAGATATTTAATAGGACAGAAGTAATGAACCAGTTGTTACGACGCAACTTCTATCTAATTGATAAATAAGTGTTGATCGTGTTGCTCTCTTGCAAGCAGTTCTGCCTGTGGAAGCAGTGTGGTCTCCGGAGGCAATGTCGCAAATAAACTAATGGTTGTTGTGTTTTCACTTGTCTTTCACATAAATAGCGTATCCGAAACCCACGATGATCCACATGTCGCCTACTTTGTTTTGAGCACACATTTTGTAAACGTGAGGAACACACCCATTTCTCGTTCATGGTGGTCAGGTATCCAAAGTGCAACAATTGGCAACCCTCCTCCTCTGTTTTTTACTGTCATCGGAAATTCTCTGAGAGGTTAATTATCTGAATTATTAATGCGGTTTTCTTTTCTCCTGAGACACTGCTTCTCCTTTTGCTTTATCGTTCATTAGCTCCAATGTGCAATTCACAGTTTTACAACGCGCTTATTCTCTCACTGGCTACACGCATTAAAGAATACTGATACGTAACTAATGGAATCGTTCAGTTTGTTCTATGCATTCCACACCTACTCATTCTTCAAGCGCTTTCTGAATTTCAACTTCAGATGAAGGATTTTCATTCTGAAACGATCTGAAGCCTCATTTCTCTTTCATTGTCACAGAATCTGGGCGACCTGCTGAATGCTTCCGCATTGCCTGTCTTTTGTGTGAGTTTCCAGCAATTGAAGTTCCGGTTTGTACCTCAAAGCGAACTGGAACATCGCAGTTCTAGTACTGGGCAACATATTGGCTAAACCAAAGGGGGACGCATGATTTTACGATATGTTACCATATTCGATTTGCAGAACTGGCCAGCTGTAAAGATGATCTAAAAGCATCGCGTAACTATATTTACTATATTCACAATGTAAATATAATCAAACTATGAATCTGATGGCATATTCATATTTAATCTAATTGTTTAAATATTCGAGCGTAAAATGTTGTCATAATTGCATTAATGCCTTTTGCATTTTGACGTAGTTTTATTCGTAGCATCGAGCCGTGAAGAAAATGTTCCTATGGAAAACTCATGCCAAGTTAAACCAATCTATTCTGAATGCAGGTTGATCAATATCCCTCGATTTTACTTCGGAGTCACGTGAGTGATTCCGTGAAGACCCCAGCGCAGTGCGCATGTGCGGCATAATCGCACAGCTGTGCAGAACGCGGCCAGCGGGAGTCGGCAGCTCCCGCATCCAAGGAACGTGAGGTAAGTACCTACCTTAATCGGGCCTTGTGGTCTCTGCTCCAGGGGGAGCAAAGTAGAGAGGCAGCGGCCCCCGTTTCGACTCCAGCGAAGGAGCCGACAGTGGAGGGGGAAAGGCGCAAACGGGACCGCACAGGCTGCGGACCGCTGCAAGGAGCTGCGCTGATGCCGGTCCGCTGAACAGCTGTTTGGTGAACAGCAGCGGACCGGCGGGAAGTTTAAAAAACCCGACCGGCAGCCCTGCAGACTCCTGACAAGGAGAATCGCCGCCCGGGAACCGCTACAATGCCGCCTGAAAAACGGCAGGCAGCCTCTAAATACAGGTAAGACAAAAATCTTCCCAATTTAACAGGTTCTACAGGAGCCAACTTCCTCCAAAACTGGAACAGGTTGGAGACAGCAAAAATAAGTATGTCTGTCTCCCCAAGCCAGAGGAGGTCATGGAGTTCACCTCCAGGGGAAAAAAAGGGGCACTGGCTGAATGCCAAGGGAGCTGACACTCCTACCCCAGTGCTATTGCACTAGCCATCTCCCTGGACGAGGGATTGATGCAACAGCGGAGTTTGAGCTATGCCTCCTCCAATTTATAGCACACCCTTTTGCTCCCTCTTTTGAGGCTAGCTAAGGAGGCCAGGGCTGGGCTGGCTTAAACGCTGGGCAGGCGGACGAGAACAGCAGTATGCCAGGGGAGCAGGATCAGGAAGAGCTACTGGGTGTCGGGGGCCACTACATGGCTCCTCCACGCGACCATCTTCCCAACAAAGCCCTGCAGGAGCAGGCCTTTCTAGAGGCAAATCCGCAGGCAGCTGGGTCAGCAGACTCGCAGACAAGCAGCGAATTCTGAAGCTCCTAACAGAAGGGTCAAGATGTTTACCGCCTTTGCTCGTTTTTTTTTTCCACGGATCATCCTCTCACCTGGCAGGCGAGACGCCATGATCACCAAGGTGGTTCTCCCAGGATGAGACTATCCCGATTGCACTACCAGGGTGCTGACGCCTAAGATGTTCCCAAATTTGGGATACTCGACTGAACAATGGTGCATATAGACCTGCCCGCAACCCCAAATATACGGGGCTATGCAAACCGCTGCTGCGGGAAGAGAGGCAGCTAAACCTGTGCGCCTCATGAGGGCAGGCCATGGAACGAGCAGGACATCGCATCCAACACCCAGTTGGCAGCACCCCTCGGCATCCACCAGCAATATCAAACAAGGACTGGTGAAAGCCTGGCGACCGCTTCACATTACCCCCAAAGTTCTTTTAGACAGGGGCCCAGAGCGGAGCCGTAGGAAAATGCGCCGCCCCACCGACAGCACCAGCATACCAGCAAACTAGGCCTTCATGAAAAAACAATAAACATGGAGGTAGGTGGTCTGGTTCCTCCCAGTCTACACTAAATAAGGGTGTTCTACTAACTGGGGGGGGGGGGGGGGGGGGGGGCATTTACACTTGTTGATAAAGCATGGGATGCTGTCACAAATAACTAAAAATATACTCAACAGTATTAGAGGATAAAAACGAATTCAAATTGGGCATATTACTGCCAGTTTAGCAATGCGCCCAAAGGGCATTTTCTCCCTCTAAGAAAAGAGAAGTGAGAAGGTCAAGCTGAACTAGAAAGGCTCATTACTAAACGGATCATGGGAGTAAACATGAATCATTGGAATTTGTATCGAATATATTCACCAAAACTACAAAAGATGGTGAATGTAGCATCATCATTGATCTAATATCACTAAATAAATCTGTTGAGTATATACACTTTAAGATGGAGACGGGTTTTTGTCACTGCCAGACATCTGATCTCCCAAGGATACCTATGGGGAGCATTGATATGGAAGATGCTAACTATCTTATACCCATACACTAGGATCATTATAGATACCTAAAAATTTTTACCTGGATAATGGATATCCCGGTTAGGGCAACCATGGGAGCATAGAGCATTCCCTATGGTCTAACCTCAGCCCTAAACTACTATAAATATTAAAAAATGGCCATGAAAATATTAAGAAAACAAGCATAATCATGGCATATATTGGATGATATCCTCATATTAGGGGAAACAAAGGAATTAGCTGTGGCAGCAGTTCTAGCTACGAAACAGCTCTCTAAAGCTCTGAGGTTTATCCCACGCCCAGATATACCAGAATTGAAGCGTTAACTACCAAGGATTATCTGGGCTTCAATAATAATTCCGTCCATATGACTGTTACTTTGCCAAGGTACTTGGGTCACTATAATCAAATCATGAATGTACCCACTGAAGCTATATCACAATTAAGGTGGTGGGCAGACATATATTTGGCATAGTTCTCAGCCCTATTATCATCACCAATCCCAACTTGGTTATTAAAAACCGATGCCAGTACTTTAGGCTGGGGAGCAACTAAACTCCATATCCAGCACAGGTAACAGATGGACCAATTCACAAACATCGTTACTACACATACCGGGCATCAACTACTTGGGATTGGTGATCGCCTATTGGGCTAAAAAACTTATGCATTTCAAATGCAGCACGTACATATGTGGTTACGGATTGATAATACTATGGTGGTGGCTTATATCAACCATATGGGGAGCATAATAATCATTATTGTGCAACAAATTGGTCAAACAAATCTGGCAATGGTGTGTCAAAAGACATTTTAACTATCAGCTGCCTATGTCCTAGGAAGCTAGAACGCAGTGGGAGACACCATGTCACGGGGTAAAATTTATGATTACATTGAATAGATGTCAAACCCAAAATATCTGCTAAAGGTATTAAGCAGTTTGAAAGCCAGATATCAATTTGGTTGCACAAGACGGAATCACCAGTAACCTATGTATGTGACTTAGGAACCAGATTAGAGGCAGCAGCGATAGATGCCTACACGCTGGAAGGGGGAATTTCTGCTTTGCCTTCCTCCCTTCTGCCTCATCAGACGGGCACTTCGCAATACAGATGGGATCTGTCTCCGAGGTATTGAACGTGCCTGACCGGCCTATACAGCCATGGTTCCCAGTTCATCACGACACGGTGGGCGAGTCACCTATGGATTTCCCTAGTGGACCATGGTTGCTGACTCAACCCAGTATCAGGCACAAGCCACCCATGCCAGGGAAACATCAAACTCCTGGGTGCAGGTTTTGAATAGACCTTACCAGGGACTGGGACTATCCAAAGGAACCATTACCACCATGTCGGCATCCCTGCGAACAGTCACTAAAAGCTAACATGGGTAAAATACTGCCACGACGCAGGGACAACGAACTATTCAACCACTGACGTATTGGAGTTCCTGGAACATCTACACCATGACTATAAGGTGAGTTACAGTGCCGTAAATACAGCATGGAGCGCCTTATCTGCTTATCTAAAACAGCATGTCAGCAGAGCATGGGATCCCATATCTCAGAGAATGGCACCAGCCAGATCCCTCAGCTTGCTCAATCTATGTTAAAAACGCTCATGCTTATGGCTCTCGTACACGCTCACAGAGTCCAGTCACTCCATAAGACTAGACTGGATAACATGGTGATTACCCCAGACGCATCACGTTCATATTCTAGGTCTGGTAAATCTAACTCGCAGGTATATGGGACTAGGCGAGATTATGAGTTCGGCACGGACTAGTAGGGTCGAGATCGCCTGTGTTTTCCGTGCTGTAATCGTTATATGGCTATATGGACCAGGAACGCCCAATTAACTGGTGGGATTCCGGGCCTACCCACCAGAGTCCAGGTTGAATGTGGTGACCCATCTACTACTATATATAGACACAACCCACAATCTTAGAGGGAGAGGAAAGCCTATGGGTCAACCACAGAAACCCCAAGACGGGGTACGAGCCAAACCACTCCAAGGTGGCTCAAACAGGTACTGAAAGCTGCCGGAATAGATAATAATACATTTTAATCCCATTCCACTAGGGCAGCATTGGTATCAGCGGCTGAACGAATGGACATCCCGGTTGACCACATTCTCAATACGGCAGAATGGTCAAGGGAACGACGTTCAGAACAATTTTTATTATAAACCGTTGATAAACCTGATTTAATTGCAGGAAGAATATTACAAACTGCAATATTAATTTAAGCTCAGGGGAGCTCTTTATGTTGTTATTGTTAACAAATACCTTTCTGTTTCTTGTGAAAGCAGATCCACTGGTTGATTACAATAACACTTCCTCCCTCAAAAACTTCGGCAGTGAGTGAAATAAAAACTGTTACACGGTTTGAAATCACAGACTTTGAAGTCTTCACGGAATCACTCACGTGACTCCGAAGTAAAATAGTAAGATTAAACGAGTACTTACCAGTATGAAGTTTGATCTGTATTTTATGAGGAGTTACGGTGAGGTATTACGTGCCCGCCGCTCCCACCCTCAATATATAGATCAAACTAATAAACTGATGTCTCATGATCTTTACTATCTTACTTCAAATATTGTGTCTATCCTGTGATTTCACACCGCTGCTTCGAAGTATGCCGCACATGCGCACTGCGCTGGGGTCTTCACGTAATACCTCACCGTAACTCCTCATAAAATACAGATCAAACTTCATACTGGTAAGTACTCGTTTAATCTTACTATTCCATGTATATCCTTGTCCCTTTCTAAAACTTCGTAAACGTACCATCGCATCTCTCTCCAACACCACTTGGCAGCGCATTCCAGCCACACGCTAATCGCTGTTTAATAACCAACGTCTCTGTATGTGCCTCTTCTCACTAAAGTATTGTCTTCTAGCCTTTGACATTTCCACCATTGGGAAAATGTCAGATTGTCTACTCTAGCTATAACTCTCATAATTCTAGATGCTTCAGTCACGCCTCCCCTCGACCTCTAACAAAGGCAGCTGGGGACACTTTAAACTAGAATGGTTGGGGCGAGGGACTCAAATAGCGAAAGGTAGTAGACAGAATGGGAGGCAGGAATCAGAAAAGGGATGCACTCGGACACAAGAAGAGAAAGAAAAAAAGGAAATAAACAGAGAATAAGAGACGGGGGGGTTCTTAAATGTGCATATTTTAATGCTAGGAGCATTGTAAGAAAGGTGGATGAGCTTAGAGTCTGGATAGACACCTGGAAGTATGATGTTGTGGCGATCAGTGAAACGTGGTTGCAGGAGGGCTGTGATTGGAAACTAAATATTCCAGGATTTCGCTGCTTCAGGTGTGATAGAATTGGAGGGGCAAGAGGTGGAGGTGTTGCATTGCAGGTCAGGGAAGATATTACAGCAGTGCTTTGGCAGGATAGATTGGAGGGCTCATCTAGGGAGGCTATTTGGGTGGAATTGAGAAGTGGAAAAGGTGTAGCAACTCTTATAGGGGTGTATTATAGACCGCCAAACGGGGAACGAGAATTGGAAGAGCAAATATGTAAGGAGATAGCAGATATTAGTAGTAAGCACAAGGTAGTGATTGTGGGAGATTTCAACTTTCCACACATAGACTGGGAAACACATTCTGTAAATGGGCTGGATGGGTTGGAGTTTGTAAAATGTGTGCAGGATAGTTTTTTGCAGCAATACATAGAGGTACCTACTAGAGGAGGGGCAGTGCTGGACCTCCTGTTAGGAAATGAGATGGGACAGGTGGCGGAGGTATGCGTTGGGGAGCACTTCGGGTCCAGTGATCACAATACCATTAGTTTCAATATAATTATGGAGAGGGTCAGAACTGGACCTAGGGTTGAGATTTTTGATTGGAGAAAGGCTAACTTTGATGAGATGCGAGATGATTTAAAAGGAGTGAACTGGGACATTTTGTTTTATGGGAAAGATGTAGAAGAGAAATGGAGGACATTTAAAGGGCAAATTTTAAGAGTACAGAATCTTTATGTTCCTGTTCGGTTGAAAGGAAACAGTAAAAATTGGAAAGAGCCCTGGTTTTCAAGGGAAATTGGACATCTTGTTCGGAAAAAGAGGGAGATCTACAATAATTATAGGCAGCATGAAGTAAATGAGGTGCTTGAGGAGTATAAGGAATGTAAAAAGAATCTTAAGAAAGAAATTAGAAAAGCTAAAAGAAGATATGAGGTTGCTTTGGCAAGTAAGGTGAAAGTAAATCCAAAGGGTTTCTACAGCTATATTAATAGCAAAAAGATAACGAGGGATAAAATTGGTCCATTGGAGAGACAGAATGGACAGCTATCTGCAGAGCCAAAAGAGATGGGGGAGATACTGAACAATTTTTTTTCTTCGGTATTCACCAAGGAGAAGGATATTGAATTATGTGAGGTAAGGGAAACTAGTAGAGTAGCTATGGTTCAAAGTAAAAGAAGTACTGACACTTTTGAAAAATATAAAAGTGGATAAGTCTCCAGATCCTGACAGGATATCCCCTAGGACATTGAGGGAAGTTAGTGTAGAAATAACCGGGGCTATGACAGAATTATTTCAAATGTCATTAGAAACGAGAATAGTCCCCGAGGATTGGCGTACTGCGCATGTTGTTCCATTGTTTAAAAAGGGTTCTAAGAGTAAACCTAGCAATTATAGACCTGTTAGTTTGACTTCAGTGGTGGGCAAATTAATGGAAAAGATACTCAGAGATAATATATATAAGCATCTAGATAAACAGGGTCTGATTAGGAACAGTTAACATGGATTTGTGCCTGGAAGGTCATGTTTGACTAATCTTCTTGAATTTTTCGAAGAGGTTACTAGGGAAATTGACGAGGGTAAAGCAGTGGATGTTGTCTATATGGACTTTAGTAAGGCCTTTGACAAGGTTCCTCATGGAAGGTTGGTTAAGAAGGTTCAACTGTTGGGCATAAATGCAGGAATAGCAAGATGGATTCGACAGTGGCTGAATGGGAGAAGCCAGAGGGTAATGGTGGATGGCTGTTTATCGGGTTGGAGGCAGGTGACTAGTGGGGTGCCTCAGGGATCTGTGTTGGGTCCTTTGTTGTTTGTCATGTACATCAATGATCTGGACGACGGTGTGGTAAATTGGATTAGTAAGTATGCAGATGATACCAAGATAGGGGGTGTTGTGGATAATGAAGAGGATTTCCAAAGTCTACAGAGTGATTTAGGCCATTTGGAAAAATGGGCTGAAAGATGGCAGATGGAGTTTAATGCTGATAAATGTGAGGTGCTACACTTTGGCAGAACAAATCAAAATAGGACGTAAGTGGTAAATGGTAGGGAATTGAAGAATACAGTTGAACAGAGGGATCTGGGTATAACCGTGCATAGTTCCTTGAAGGTGGAATCTCATATAGATAGGGTGGTAAAGAAAGCTTTTGGTATGCTAGCCTTTATAAATCAGAGCATGGAGTATAGAAGCTGGGATGTAATGTTAAAATTGTACAAGGCATTGGTGAGACCAAATCTGGAGTATGGTGTACAATTTTGGTCGCCCAATTATAGGAAGGATGTCAACAAAATAGAGAGAGTACAGAGGAGATTTACTAGAATGTTGCCTGGGTTTCAACAACTAAGTTACAGAGATAGGTTGAATAAGTTAGGTCTTTATTCTCTGGAGTGCAGAAGGTTAAGGGGGGACCTGATAGAGGTCTTTAAAATGATGAGAGGGATAGACAGAGTTGATGTGGACAAGCTTTTCCCTTTGAGAATAGGGAAGATTCAAACAAGAGGACATGACTTCAGAATTAAGGGACAGAAGTTTAGGGGTAATATGAGGGGGAACCTCTTTACTCAGAGAGTGGTAGCGGTGTGGAATGAGCTTCCAGTGGAAGTGGTGGAGGCAGGTTCATTGGTATAATTTAAAAATAAATTGGATAGGCATATGGATGAGAAGGCAATGGAGGGTTATGGTATGAATGCAGGCAGGTGGGACTGAGGGGAAAAAACATTTGTTCGGCACGGACTTGTAGGGCCGAGATGGCCTGTTTCCGTGCTGTAATTGTTATATGGTTATATTGTTATATTGTTAACAGTTCAGAGAACAAATCGCCGTTTGGCCAACCTCTCCTGTAGATTATATAATATAAGTATGTTCTCAGAAATAAACATCTTCGAATCCAGTGGCATATGCGGAGGTTTGAATATATGTTTGCGGCAAATATTAGTAAATGTAAATTATCTTTTGCAAAGTTTAAAAGTTTTCGGGTCTGATTATTTTCAAATTAACCACCGCTATAAATGCAGTTTCACGATTTATTAACTAGGAAGGTAGCATTTGAACGTAAAACCACAACGAATGAATGAAATAATCTTAACTGTACATGTCTCAGTGATATTCTTTGTTTTGCATGCCCAAGCTAAAGGGCGGTGACAAAGTTACAAAGTACCCCGCACCAGACTCTCCTTTGGTCTCCCCCGCCCTATAGTGTTTCATCCACGCCGCGGCTTCCTTTGTTCGGTGCGGCGCGTCCTGTCTCCCAGCCGCACGACCACAACAAAACGGGTTTCGATCTCACTTCCCTTTGTTGATGTTTCACGTTCGCTCTGTGAAAGTATGAATTTTCTATTGTCTTCCCAAAGAGCTGCCAATTGGTAACTTAATAGGCCACTGCCTCGTGTCGAATTTGTCAGAAACGAATGTTGATGGGGTGAGGTTTTATGTTAATAAACATGCCTGATAAAATTGGTTACAGAAAAATCAGAGGACTTGTTGGATTGCTTTTGAGTTACCGATGACTCGGTGGTCTGAATTACCTCATATGAAATATAAAATAGTGCTGTTTATTGATGCAACACGTTGTAGCATTGTCGATGTGTTAATATTTCAGACAATGGATTTTGAACAGAGGGTGCAAATCCTCCACGTCCTGCTCCGAGAAGGAGGCATACCTTACAGATATGTCCTGCCAATGCGTATATTCAGTAATACCAGCAGGAGTGAAGTAATGCTTTCATATTGGAGTAACACACGCATTGCATTTACAGCGTGCAGTTTGTATGATGGCACTGATAATTCCAAGGAAATACGAACAGCAGCAATTGACCCATGCGTCCATCTGCGTTGTACAAAGTTTGCTAAAAAAACAATGTTTATCGTCAAGATTAACAATGATTAGTCGAGGAGCTAGAAAATAGTCTTAAAGCATTTTTCAGCCCTGGAATATTTGAACATTTTGTACAATATCAGAGATGGAGTAAAGGATTTCCTGCTAGGGACAACGCACCATTTGACGTGAATTTCGACGTATATTGAAAGAGAAACCGAACGTTAAATACATTTGCAGGGAAAAGAATGGTAGCAGTTGATGGCTGCCTCAGCCTAGTCTGTTTGTCTTTTTATATTTTTATTGTTAGTTGGTTAAAGTATTTTATTGGAGATTGTTTTAATATTTTATGTCGGGGATGGGGTAGGGTAAAGGGGAACCGTTTTTCAGTCACTTCTCGGCGAGGATTCGACTATTTCCGGTTGGCGACGCGATTCACATTGTTTTTTTTTTTGTTTTTTTTCTAACTAAATGTAGTTGTTATGGTTTTTTTTATACTTATTTAACTTTGTACGTGTGGGGGGCGGAGGTGGAGGTGGCATTTTTAATAATATCTTCCCTGCACGGGAGACCCGACCTTTTCCCTGTCTGGTCTCCGTTGTTGTTGGGGCCCAGCACAGTGGAGTGGCCTCCAACCGGAACGACCCGGGCGGGGGCTCCAGTCGTGGGGCTGGCCGGCCTCGGTGCGTTGGCTCGCTGCTGCCTGTGGAGGCCTGTGGAGTGGGATATCGGGAGCTCGCGGGCCCGGGTGTGAGACAGCTATTCGGAGCTCCCGCAACGCAACTTCTCCAGCCGTGTCGCGGGGTTGGAACGACCTGGAGTGGGTCCGTAACATCGCCCGGCGCGGCTTTAATGTCCGCGGGATATTACAACGCCCGCCGCGGGCTACAAATTTGTGACATTTAATCCTGGAGCGGGTCCGTACATCGCCCGGCGCGGCTTTAATGGCCGTGGGAATTGCCATCTCCCGCCTGGGGCTTCAACATCGAGAGAGAAATGGCCCACAGGGGAGAGGAAGGACTTGCCTTCCATCACAGTGGGAAGGCGATTCACTGTAATGGATTTGTGTTAATTGAATTGTTAGTATGTCTTGTAGGGATTAGTGTGTTTGTATGGATGTAGAAACAGAGTTTTGCTTGAGCCTCACTGAGGTTCAAATGACATTGAATAAATATTGTATTGTATATTGTATTTTCTTATCCGAGTCGCGCCCTCGCCCCGCTTCTCGGGGCCAACCAATTGGATTGGCGCGGTCTTTCCTGCCGGGGACTGGACCAGAGTTTCAGCAGCGGCGGCGCAGCGCTGGATACATCGTGAGAGGGCGATGCCTCACCTGGGATCGCCGTTTGAGGCTCCAGAATGTTGGGCCAGCTGCATTGACATCGCAGATCTGTGGTTTGCGGAGTTCCCAGAGCGGGCGTCGCTGACCTGTCCTGCGACCCTTTGCTGAGGGCGCCAGCGTTGAATGTCCGCCCAGCTCGGCCTGTGGACTTCGGGAGCCGCGAACACCGGTGGGAGGTGGCCGATTCAGAGGCCCAGGCCGCAGAGGATGTTCTTCTGTTCGACGTTGGGGTTCCATCATTCCCGGCGAGAGGGCCTGAACATCGGGACGCCCATAGCGGCGATTGCGGGGCGGGGGCGGCGGCACGAGAGGACACAACCACGGGTAATCCGAGAACTTCAACAAAGAGGTTGACTGGACTTTGGTGCCGCTGCCTGGACGTTTGTGTTTGTGTTGTGGACGATCGTTTCTGTGTTTTTGTTTTTTTATTCGTATCCAAAATAGCAGTTCATTGTCTCTTACTCGAAGACAATGACAATAACTTTGAATCAAAACAAATCTAATACGAGGTAATATGTTCGATAAACATGAAAGCTCAAGCCGACTGGTCAGGAAATTTCGCGTTTCTCCTTATTAGGCATGTGAAAAATCAATAGACGAAAGAGATGACGATGACATTTAAATAGCTGTTTATGAGGTAGGAAAAATGAAGTAGCGAATTCCTCCACGCTCATTGAATACTCCCACCCATGCGCATGCTGTGGTGTTTCAACACGCCGTACATGTACCCAAGTACGTCCGCTGGGAACACTGCAGTGTCCCGTAAAATATTGACATTACATTGTCAATTACAGTAATTCGTGACAAGGCACACATTTCAGGATCAATTGACTATAAAGCGTAAACTGTTATCATTATGTGCTGTGTCATCTTCTACTCTAGCTAACGACCTATGCTACCATTTATTTGAATGTCGTCCCATTTGACGTCTCACTTTCATACATTATCTATATTATTAAACGTTTGATTTTGACCACTTCTTGTTGTGCTGTACATTGATTTAAAAAACAAAACGCTGCCACTTACAGCTGTGATTTTTGGCCATCTTACTCAGAGTCCTCCTCCGCGGCGCAGGACATTTGGATGTTTCCCAGCGATGAAAAATAAAAGAGCTATTAGTGTTTAAAAATGTTGAAATTCTCTCTCCTGAAGGCCACGCCCCTTCCGGAGGAACTATAAACCCGGAAGTTTTGAATGCCTCAGTCAATCTCTGCAAGATAGGGAAACGAGAGGGTCACATCTCTCAGTTTGGGCTGTGAATAACACTGAACACATGTCTACTCAATTGTGAGTGGTGTTACTGACATGTTAGTTCCCTTAATGTAGTTTTAACATATATTTTGGAAATGCTACAGCTGTGTTGCCTTTAGTTTGCAAATGCTAAAGCTGTGTTGCCTAATTAAAGTTGCCTTGCCTAATTAAGTTGTCTTGCCCAATTAAAGTTGCGTTGCCTAATTAAAATTGCCTTGCCTAAGTAAAGTAGCCTTGCCCGATTAAAGTTGCATTGCCTAATTGCATTGCCTAACTGCCTAAATGGCAGGGCACATGGTATTAGGGGTCGAGTGTTCACATGGATAGAAAATTGGTTGGCAGATAGGAAACAAAGAGTAGGGATTAACAGGTCCTTTGCAGAATGGCAGGCAGTGACTAGTGGGGTACCGCAAGGTTTGGTGCTGGGACCGCAGCTATGTACAATACATTAATTATATAGATGAAGGGATTACAAGTAACATTAGCAAATTTGCAGATGACACAAAGCTGGGTGGCAGTGTGAACTGCGAGGGGGATGCTATGAGAATGCAGGCTGACTTGGACAGGTTGGGTGAGAGGGCAGATGCAGTTTAATGTGGATATATGTGAGGTTATCCACTTTGGTAGCAAAATCAGGAAGGTCGATTATCTAAATGGTGTCAAGTTGGGAAAAGGGGAAGTACAACAGGATCTGGGGGTTCTTGGGCGACCACTCATGACCATACAGGGGTCGACAAGTCTGGAGCCATGGGAGGGAGAGGCTGAGGCTGGAGCCTAGTCCTTGCCCCGGGTCCTGCTCCTCTCATTCCCCATGGGCCCGGAGCAGCAGCCCCCAGACCCCACATCTAGCAATGTTACAAAACTTACCTTCTGTGGCACTGGCCGTGTGCGCAACTTTGGCGCCTGGGGAGGGCGGGATTAAAATGCCGTTTTCTCCTGCCTGTCGGAGGCGGACTTCCTCGGGCTACCAGCTGCTGATGAAAAATCAACCGGACTTCCGTTCTCGATATGTTTTGTTAATCGATCGAGTTCCACAAAAATCCCGTAAATTACTTTTATTGAATTTTTTATTATAGCTTGGAGCTAGTAGTAATAATTTCTTCTACGGCTAGGGAAGTCCTAAGATGGTCAGCCATGCTAGTGTGGCTAACACTAACTATACTATTTGTAGATGAAGTTTCTTCTTTTTTCTTGCACTTTATTAACCCTTTATTTTTTTACTTTTTTTATTTCGTATTTAATTACTATCTTAAACTTGATTTGAATTATACATATTATTTGTGGAGAGAGGTCCGGGAGGAAGATTTATTAAATTTAAAATTCATCTGTCCTGTGTTCGGGTGGAATGTCTGGCTTACTGTGCTGAGCTAATTGCTCTTTTATAGACCAACCTAACCATAAGATGCAAGACGTGAATAGAAAAATTGGAGGTCAAGGAATTACCTTTTGTAGCTGGAACGTTAAGGGAATTAATGAACCAATCAAGAGAGGTAAAGTATTAGCACACTTAAAGTCACTCATTGCAGATATAACATTCCTTCATGAAACTCATCTTAAAAACGAAGCACAACATAGATTGATAGCAAGATGGATTGCTGAAACATATCATTCTTCATTCTCCCATAAGGCCAGAGGGGTCGCAATTTTAATCCGTAAAGGTATACCTTTTGAACACATATCAACTATTAAGGACAATAATGGTAGATATATTATTCTAGTGGGTGAATTATATCTTAAAAAAGTGATTTTTCTCAATGTCTATGGACCAAATTTTGATAACCCTTTGTTTTTTAAAAACATACTATCCGAGAACTCACACAACATAACTTGATAATTGGTGGAGATCTATAGTTTGATAGTAGAGAGCCACTCCTGAAAGAGGTCCAGGACATTTTGAAGAGAGCAAGATATGGCTCAGCCCCTGGCCCAAGCGGAGTCCCCTACAGGGTCTACAAGAACTGCCCCTTGTTAATGAAACGGCTGTGGAAGATCCTGAAAGTCATCTGGAGGAGAGAAAAAGTTGCGCAGCAGTGGCGAATCGCTGAAGGAGTCTGGATCCCAAAGGAGGAAGATTCCAAGAAGGTCGATCAGTTCAGAATCATCTCCCTGCTAAGCGTTGAAGGCAAGATTTTCTTCAGCATAGTGGCAAGGCGGCTGACCAACTTCCTCTCCAGCAATGGCTACATCGACAGCTCAGTGTAAGAGGGAGGCTTATCTGGAGTGCCGGGGTGTCTAGAGCACATGGGAGTGGTTACTCAGCTCATCAGAGAAGCCAGGGAGAACAAGGGTGACCTGACAGTGCTCTGGCTTGACCTGGCCAACGCCTACTGCTCCATCCCGCACAAGCTGATCCAGACAGTCATGGCCAAGCATCATCTGCCCCGTGGGGCCAAGTGGCAGATCTCATCCTCAATAGTCAATAGTCAATAGTCTATTTAATTGTCATTTGGACCCCTGGAGGTCCAAATGAAATGCCGTTTCTGCAGCCATACATTACACACAAATAGACCCCAGACACAACATAATTACATTTTACATAAACATCCATCACATAGCTGTGATGGAAGGCCAAATAAACTTATCTCTCCACTGCACTCTCTCCCCCCCCCCCGATGTCAGAGTCAAAGTCAAAGCCCCCGGCTGGCGATGGCGATTGTCCCGCGGCCATTAAAGCCATGCCGGGTGGTGCGAGGTCGCACACCGGGTCTTGGTGTTGGAGCCCCCGGTGTGCGCTCGCAGAGTCTCGCGGCCATTCCAAGCCACGCGGGGCAGTGGTGCTAGGCCCCGCTCCAGGAGCTCTTCGACCCCGCAACTCGGGCGGGAGAAGTCGCCGTTGCAGGAGCCCCGAAAAGCAGTCTCCCTCCAGGGACCCGCGGGCTCCCGGTGCCGCCGTCCGCCAGACCCGCAGTAGCAGCCTCCGACTCAGCAGCAGCAGCGGCATCGGCAGCGGCAGCAGCAGCGGCAGCGCTCCTCCACCGCTCCACCCGCTCCGGTCTCGGCCAGCTCCGCGACGGTGAGGTGAGTCGGCACCTGAGTCCCCGGCTTCTTCCTGTAGGAGGCCGCTCCTCGTTGCGGCCCCAACGACAACTGAGGCCCGACGAGAAAAGGTCGGGTCTCCAGTGCAGGGAGAGATTCAAAAGTTTCCCCCCCCCCCCCCCCCCCCCCCACCCCCCCCACCCCCCCCACACACACACCCCAACATAAAATAACAAAAACTACATAAAAACACAGACAAAAAATAATAAAAATGCGGACAGGCTGCAGAGGCCGCTGCTGACCAGAGTCGCGCCGCCTACCGCCTATCCTGGACTATTACAACCAGTTCAGCATGAGAGTCTCATCAGGGTCAGTAACATCAGAGTGGCACAGACTGGAGGTTGGGATCATCACAGGCTGTACCATCTCTGTGATCCTTGTTGCCTTGGCGATGAACATGATGGTCAAGTCTGCTGAGCCAGAGTGCCGGGGCCCTCGGACCAAGTCAGGAATGAGCCAACCACCAATCAGAGCCTTCATGGACGACCTGACTGTCACCACTGAGTCAGTGCCAGGAGGCAGGTGGATCTGCAGGGGTTGGAGAAACTGATTGGATGGGCAAGGATGAGGTTTAAGCCAGGAAAATCAAGGTCACTGGTGCTGAAGAAGGGCAAAGTCATGGACAGGTTCCGCTTCAGCATCGAAGGGTCACCAATCCCAACTGTCTCCGAAAGGCCAGTGAAGAGTCTTGGCAAGGTGTTTAACAGCAGCCTGAAGGATACAGCATCTGTCCAGGCAACCTGTCAGGAGCTGGAGAGCTGGTTGAGAGCAGTGGACCGGTCGGGGCTTCCCGGCAAGTTCAAGGCATGGATTTACCAGCATGGTATCCTGCCAAGGATACTCTGGCCACTGCTTGGCTACGAAGTCCCAATATCCATCGTAGAGAGATTGGAGAGGAAAGTCAGCAGCTTTCTCACAAGGTGGCTGGGACTGCCCAGGAGCCTTAGCAGCATCGCCCTTTACGGAAATAACACCAAGCTCCAGCTGCCCCTGAAGTCCCTGGAGGAGGAGTTCAAGGTGACTCAGGCCAGAGAGGTGATGCTGTATAGGGGCTCCAGCGACCCCAAGGTGGCTCAGGCAGGGGTGGAGGTGAAAACTGGGAGGAAGTGGAGAGCCGGCAAAGCCGTGCTGCAAGCAGAGTCCCGGATACGCCACAGAGTCCTGGTGGGAGCAGTGACTCAGGGAAGAGCAGGCCTGGGAATCTTCCCATCTCCCCAGTTCGACAAGGCCAAGGGGAAGGAGAGGCGCAGGCTGGTTCATATAAACATATAACAATTACAGCACGGAAACAGGCCATCTCGGCCCTACAAGTCCGTGACGAACAATTATTTTCCCTTAGTCCCACCTGCCTGCACTCATACCATAACCCTCCATTCCCTTCTCATCCATATGCCTATCCAATTTATTTTTAAATGATACCAACGAACCTGCCTCCACCACTTCCACTGGAAGCTCATTCCACACCGCTACCACTCTCTGAGTAAAGAAGTTCCCCTTCATGTTACCCCTAAACTTCTGTCCCTTAATTCTGAAGTCATGTCCTCTTGTTTGAATCCTCCCTATTCTCAAAGGGAAAAGCTTGTCCACATCAACTCTGTCTATCCCACTCATCATTTTAAAGACCTCTATCAAGTCCCCCCTTAACCTTCTGCGCTCCGGAGAATAAAGACCTAACTTATTCAACCTTTCTCTGTAACTTAGTTGCTGAAACCCAGGCAACATTCTAGTAAATCTCCTCTGTACTCTCTCTATTTTGTTGACATCCTTCCTATAATCCAGATCATTGATGTACGTGACAAACAACAAAGGACCCAACACAGATCCCTGAGGCACCCCACTAGTCACCTGCCTCCAAACCGATAAACAGCCATCCACCATTACCCTCTGGCTTCTCCCATTCAGCCACTGTTGAATCCATCTTGCTATTCCTGCATTTATACCAAACAGTTGAACCTTCTTAACCAACCTTCCATGAGGAAGGCCTTACTAAAGTCCATATAGACAACATCCACTGCTTTATCCTTGTCAATTTCCCTAGTAACCTCTTCAAAAAATTCAAGAAGATTAGTCAAACATGACCTTCCAGTTGACTGTTCCTAATCAGACCCTGTTTATCCAGATGCTTATATATATTATCTCTAAGTATCTTTTCCATTAATTTGCCCACCACTGAAGTCAAACTAACAGGTCTATAATTGCTAGGTTTACTCTTAGAACCCTTTTTAAACAGTGGAACAACATGCGCAGTACGCCAATCCTTGGGGACTATTCCCGTTTCTAATGACATTTGAAGTATTTCTGTCATAGACCTGGCTATTTCTACACTAACTTCCCTCAATGTCCTAGGGAATATCCTGTCAGGTCCAGGAGGAAGTGAGGGCAGTGGTGGAGGAGGAGAGGTGTACCAGAGCAGTGGGATTGAGGCAGCAGGGAGCCTGGACAAGGTGGGAGCAGGCCATGGACCGAAAAGTCACATGGACTGAGCTCTGGCAGGCTGAACCACAGCACATCAAGTTCCTGGTCCAGGCAGTGTATGATGTCCTGCCCAGCCCATCGAACCTCTTCCTCGGAGGCAAAGCGGAATCTCCAGATTGCCCGCAATGCTCAGCCAAGGGGATGTTGGAACACATCCTGAGTTGCTGCCCAAAGGATCTTGGGCAGGGCCGGTACACATGGCATCACGACCAGGTTCTCAAACCCATTGCAGAAGCCATCAGCATGGGAATCAGCAGCTGCAGACGAGAACGTCCCACCACCCAGATGATCACCTTCGTGAAGGCCGCAGTGCAGCTGCCAAGAACCACAGCAGCCAGGAATCAGGAATCCTGGTGACTGCGCAGGACTGGCAACTTTCCATAGACCTGGTGAAACAGCTGAAGTTCCCACAGCACATTGCCACGACCACCCTGAGCCCAGATACCCTCCTGGTCTCAGAGGCGACCAAAAACATCGTCTTGTTGGAACTGACAGTGCCGTGGGAGGACCGTCTGGAGGAGGCCCACGAGAGGAAGATGGCCAACTATAAAGAACTGGTCATAGACTGCCGCAAGCAGGGCTGGAAGGCAAGGTGGATGCCCATTGAGATTGGCTGCAGAGGTTTTGCAGGGCAATCGCTCTACAAAGCCTTGAGTGCACTGGGCATCAACGGAGTGGCAAGGAGAAGGGCCATCAAGAGGAGACAAAGCTTATTAATGTCCTGAGTCTGTCTGGTGCATCATTGCCACATCATCAAAGAAGTTTTCAAGAAGGAACTGCAGATGCTGCAAGATCGAAGGTACACAAAAATGCTGGAGAAACTCAGCGGGTGCAGCAGCATCTATGGAGCGAAGGAAATAGGCGACGTTTCAGTCAGGGGAGAAGGAAGGAAAAAGGGAGGAGGAGGAGCCGAGGGCAGGGGAATGGGGGGAGACAGCTCGAGGATTAAGGAAGGGGAGGAGACAGCAAGGGCTAGCAAAATCACTCAGTCACTCTACACCTCCATCCCCCACCAGGATGGCCTCAAATCCCTCTGGTTCTTCCTCGACCAGAGAAGCAACCTATACCCAGCCACTGACACCCTCCTCCGCCTAGCGGAGTTGGTCCTCACCCTCAACAACTTTACGTTTGACTCCTCCCATTACCTCCAAACACAAGGCGTAGCTATGGGCACACTCATGGGCCCCAGGTACGCCTGCCTCTTTGTCGGGTACGTTGAACAATCCTTGTTCAATACGTACCAGGGCCCCATCCCCGACCTCTATCTCCGTTACATTGACGACTGCTTTGGGGCCACCTTCTGCACCCACACACAACTGACTGACTTCATCCACTTCACCACCAACTTCCATCCGGCACTCCAATACACCTGGACCATTTCCGACACTTCCTTACCATTCCTTGACCTCACCATCTCCATCGCAGGGGACAGACGTCTGACCGACATACACTACAAACCAACTGACTCACATGGCTATCTGGACTACACGTCTTCCCACCCTGCCCCCTGTAAAGACTCCATCCCCTATTCCCAATTCCTCTGCCTATGCCACATCTGCTCCCAGGATGAGACGTTCCATACCAGGGCATCGGAAATGTCCTCGTTCTTCAGGGAACGGGGATTCCCCTCTGCCACCATAAATGAGGCTTGCACCAGGGTCTCATCCATACCCCACAACACTGCTCTCTCTCCCCATCCTCGCACTCGCAACAAGGGCAGAGCCCCCCTAGTCCTCAATTTTCACCCCACCAGCCGGCAACTACAACACATAATCCACCGTCATTTCCGCCATGTCCAACGTGACCCCATCACTCGCCACATCTTCCCATCTCCCCACATGTCTGCCTTCCGCAAAGACCGCTCCCTCCGCAACTCCCTTGTCAATTCTTCCCTTCCCTCGTACCACCCCCTCCCCGGGCACTTTCCGTTGCAACCGCAAGAAATGCAACACCTGTCCCTCACCTACATTCAAGGACCCAAGCAGTCGTTCCAGGTGTGACAAAGGTTCACCTGTATCTCCTCCAACCTCATCTACTGCATCCGCTGCTCTAGATGTCAGCTGATTTACATCGGTGAGACCAAGCGGCGGTTGGGCGATCGTTATGGAATAACCAACCTGAACTCCCGGTGGCTCAGCACTTCAATTCCCCCTCCCATTCCCAATCCGACCTCTCTGTCCTGGGTCTCCTCCATTGCCAGAGTGAGCAACACCGTTTGGCATGAACGTTGAATTCTCCCAATTTTGCTAGCCCTGGCTGTCTCCTCCCCTTCCTTAACCTTCGAGCTGTCTCCTCCCATCCCCCCGCCCTCAGGCTCCTGCTCCTCCCCCTTTTCCCCCTCCTTCCCCCCCCCCCCCCCCCCCCCCCCCCCCACCCCCCCCCCCCCCCCATCAGCAAAGATCTTATAGCAGAGCAAGATGTGTTACTCTCACGCAAACGTGTAGTACGTTCATGGGCGGATTCATGGGTGAATTTATGACTCATTTTAGCAACCTGCCTCCGCCATCTTGTTCCGATATCTTGCTCCGCCATCTTGCTCAGCCATCTCGCTTCCGGCCAAAGATTGGATCCGCAGCGGGGAGAGGGAGTGCGGGGCCCGGGGCAGTGGGGAGAGGGAGTGTGGGGCCCGGGGCAGCGGGGAGAGGGAGTGTGGGGCCCGGGGAGTGGGAGTGTGGGGCCTGGAGCAGTGGGGAGAGGAGGAGCGGGGTCCGGGACAGCGGGAGACGGAGTGCGCAGCACGGGACAGCAGGGGAGGGGATAAGGCCTAGTGTGTGTGAAGTTGCGGGGAGGTTTACAATGTTTCTTATTTACAATGTTTCTTATTTAATGTCCCGTGTCTAGTCTGAAATAAAGTTCATTATTGGATCAGAATATTGTGTGTTATATGATTATATACATTTATATAATTTTCATGTATGTGTGTTTATAAACATTTTATTCTTTAACAAGAATTAACAGAATTATGAATCTAACCCTATATCATACACAAAAAGTTCCCCCGCAATGTCAATCACCCTGCGAGTCGGGTCGGTTCCGGTTACTGCAAAATCAACTCAAACACTGTTTGTGAGCCATTTAAAAAGAAATGATTTAAAAAACATTAAAAAAGACAATTACCAGAGTCAAATTTTATTCTTGACAAGAAGTATTAACTGACAGATTTATGAATTCAGATCAGATTCAGATTCAGATTCAATTTTAATTGTCATTGTCAGTGTACAGTACAGAGACACCGAAATTCATTTAGCATCTCCCTGGAAGAGCGACATAGCAAATGATTTGAATAAATAATAATAAGTGTCCGGGGGAGTGGTGATTGGCAGTCACCGAGGTACGTTGTTGAGTAGAGTGACAGCTGCCGGGAAGAAGCTGTTCCTCGACCTGCTGGTTCGGGAACGGAGAGACCTGTAGCGCCTCCCGGATGGTAGGAGGGTAAACAGTCCATGGTTGGGGTGAGAGCAGTCCTTGGCGATGCTGAGCGCCCTCTGCAGACAACGCTTGCTTTGGACAGACTCAATGGAGGGGAGCGAGGAACCGGTGATGCGTTGGGCAATTTTCACCACCCTCTGCAATGCCTTCCGGTCGGAGACAGAGCAGTTGCCATACCATACTGTGATGCAGTTGGTAAGGATGCTCTCGATGGTGCAGCGGTAGAAGTTCACCAGGATCTGAGGAGACAGATGAACCTTCTTCAGTCTCCTCAGGAAGAAGAGACGCTGGTGAGCCTTCTTGATCAGAGTTGAGGTATTGTGGGTCCAAGAGAGGTCATCGGAGATGTTGACTCCCAGGAACCTGAAGCTAGAAACACGTTCCACCTCCGTCCCGTTAATGTGGATGGGGGTGTGCGTGCCGCCTCTGGACTTCCTGAAGTCTACAATGAGCTCCTTGGTCTTCTTGGAGTTAAGGGCCAGGTTGTTGTCAGCGCACCATGCTGCTAAGTGCTGGACCTCCTCCCTGTAGGCCAACTCATCGTTGTTGCTGATGAGGCCAATCACCGTTGTATCATCTGCATACTTGATGATGGTGTTAGTACCATGTACAGGTGTGCAGTCATAGGTGAAGAGGGAGTAGAGGAGGGGGCTCAGCACACAGCCCTGTGTTCAGGGTGAGGGTTGAAGAGGTGTGCTTGTCTAACCTAACAGACTGGTTGCTTAAATTGTTGTGAGATAAATTAAACTTTCACTACTCATAATTTACTTAACTTTAGTTAAGCTTTAAGCAACTTATTACTTTAATACATAAACTCAGAAATGTCTGGCAAACATGGCTGATTCCGCAGGCTTTTCCCGCCCGAAATAGTTTGCACATGCGCACACTCCGGAAATGTCCTGCACATGCGCACACTCTAGAAGAGCTCCGCACATCCGCACATGCACCAACTTCACTGCTACATTAAATATGCAGGATGGCATGCAATTAGCACATGTTGTACTTGTTTTAAACTTCCTACTTATCTTGTGTGCTCCTTCCTTTCTCATCCTTGCAGGCCGATAATAAACACAGTCCTCGATGGTTATTAAGTACATGTTTGTTTACTTTCTGCAGCTGAATCCATTGTCTTTGAGGACATACAGGCAACTTTCAGAGGTGGTTTTAACTCTCCTCTTTGTTAAACTGTTTACAATGGGCACCAAACGTGGGCTGCTGGGATCAATTTGTTGAGCCCATTTTTAGGAACCTAACAAAGGTACAGACCAAAGATCATATAGCGGATCTTTCCTGCACAATCTAGTCAGTTGTATGCTCGTAGAATAAAACCATCCTTAAGTTAGACGACTTTTGTAAATCTTGCTCAAAACAAATTTAATTTTGTGAAATTCTTCAATTAGATAACCCCACCATTACAGACAGATCTCATTCCACTCTCTAGCTTTTGGGAAGACCAGACCCCTTTTTATTTGTGGAGAAACAACTCCATAGAAAATAGAAAATACGCACAAAAACATTAAGTAACATTCCAGGGCTAAAGCAACTGGAATCTTCATATTGCTATTATTATTATTTACAGTGTGATTACATTAGTGTGATTAGATGAATGAATTACAGAGTGCAAGTGTAATACAAACATCATCTCAAACACAGCTAATGTGCCATTTAACCTTATAACCATATAACAATTACAGCACGGAAACAGGCCATCTCGGCCCTTCTAGTCCGTGCCGAACATTTATTCTCCCCTAGTCCCATCAACCTGCACTCAGACCATAACCCTCCATTCCTTTCCCGTCCATATACCTATCCAATTTATTTTTAAATGATAAAATCGAATCTGCCTCCACCACTTCCACTGGAAGCTCATTCCACACAGCTACCACTCTCTGAGTAAAGAAGTTCCCCCTCATGTCACCCCTAAACTTCAGTCCCTTAATTCTCAGGTCATGTCCCCTTGTTTGAATCTTCCCTACTCTCAGTGGGAAAAGCTTATCCACGTCAACTCTGTCTATCCCTCTCATCATTTTAAAAAACTCTATCAAGTCCCCCTTTAACCTTCTGCGCTCCAAAGAATAAAGCCCTAACTTGTTCAACCTTTCTCTGTAACTTAGTTGCTGAAACCCAGGCAACATTCTAGTAAATCTCCTCTGTACTCTCTCTATTTTGTTGACATCCATCCTATAATTAGGCGACCAAAATTGTACACCATACTCCAGAATTGGCCTCACCAATGCCTTGTACAATTTTAACATTACATCCCAACTTAAAAAGAAATGATTTAAAAAACATTAAAAAAGACAATTACCAGAGTCAAATTTTATTCTTTAAAAAGAATTAACAAAAGTATGGACTAACAGAATTATGAATCTAACCCTATATCACACACAAAAACCGTTCCCCTGCGAGTCGGGTCGGATAGATTCCGGGTTACTAAAATGGGCGGAATAAATGCCCAGGTTCCCCTCCGTAGCTACTACACGTCAGCCCATTGCATTTCGCAGCAGTGGCCTATCTTGCTCCGCTATAGGATCTTTGATACATCCCACACACAGTATTGTGTTCACATACGCACGTACATATTCACAGGGCCTATGTGAGAGTGGGGTGCAGGGGGTACATCAGACCTGAGCCCAGAGTCCAAAAAGGGGACCGGAATTTCCTGAAATCTCAGAAAATGTTTGTATATATTTTGTGAGACATAGAAACATAGAAAATAGGTGCAGGAGTAGAGGCCATTCGGCCCTTCGAGTCTGCACCGCCATTCAATATGATCATGGCTGATCATCCAACTCAGTATCCTGTACCTGCCTTCTCTCCATACCCCCTGATCCCTTTAGCCACAAGGGCCACATCTAACTCCTCAATATAGCCAATGAACTGGCCTCAACTACCTTCTGTGGCAGAGAATTCACAGATTCGCCACTCTCTGCGTGTGAAAAATGTTTTTCTCATCTCCGTCCTAAAGGATTTCCCCCTTATCCTTAAACTGTGACCTCTTGTCCTGGACTTCCCCAACATCGGGAACAATCTTCCTGCATCTAGCCTATCCAACCCCTTAAGAATTTTGTAAGTTTCTATAGGATCCCCCCTCAATCTTCTAAATTCTAGCGAGTACAAACCGAGTCTATCCAGTCTTTCTTCATATGAAAGTCCTGACATCCCAGGAATCAGTTTGGTGAACCTTCTCTGTACTCCCTCTATGGCAAGAATGTCTTTCCTCTGATTAGGACTGCTGTTTCTCCCTCTACAGTTACTCTACTTGTTTCTAGTTGATGAGTCAAGGTCTTTGGAGATCTTCTAATGTCCACAGTTTTCTATGATTTGTGATAGATGGGCTTTGTCAACTTGCTGTTCCAAGTACTGCTTGTGAGAGAGGGTATCCTGACTGCACTTGTGAGTACCTGCTTATTTTATGTCTTCAGTAGCTCAATAATTTTATTTCAGCCATGAAAGACATTCTTGCCATAGAGGGAGCACAGAGAAGGTTCACCAGACTGATTCCTGGGATGGAAGGACTTTCATATGAAGAAAGTCTGGATAGACTCGGCTTGTAATCGCTAGAATTTAGAAGATTGAGGGGGGATCTTATAGAAACTTACAAAATTCTTAAGGGGTTGGACAGGCTAGATACAGGAAGATTGTTCCCGATGTTAGGGAAGTCCAGAACAAGGGGTCACCCATAGTTTAAGGATAAGGGGGAAGTCTTTTAGGACCGAGATGAGAAAAACATTTTTTTTCCACACAGAGTGGTGAATCTGTGGAACTCTCTGCCACACAAGGTAGTTGAGGTCAATTCATTGGCTATATTTAAGAGGGAGTTAGATGTGGCCCTTGTGGCTAAAGGGATCAGGGGGTATGGAGAGAAGGCACGGACAGGATACTGAGTTGGATGATCAGCCATGATCATAAGGGCCGAATGGCCTACTCCTACACCTATTGTCTATGTTTCTGTGCCAAGCTTAGTAAAAGCCTTGAAACCAGGGAAGATTTGGGATGTAAATCAAGGAACAGCAGATGCAGTTTCTATGTTTCTATGACTGCAATTTGGACAGGTTCATTTAGATGTAAACTTTCATGTTTTTTCCTGCAATAACCCTTTAGATCTATGTAATTCTCTAGCAGGGTTGCAGGCAATCAAAGTTGTTAATGATATTCTGCAGCCCCTCTTCCATTCTCTTGCAAACACCTTCCACAGGTCATGTGTTTGAAGTTCAAATCTTGTCTCCAAATGCTGCGTTAAATATGCAGGAAGGCAGGCAATTAGCACATGTTGTATTTGTTTTAAACTTCCTACTGATCTTGTGTGCTCCTTTCTTTCTTATCCTAGCAGGCCGACAATTAACACAGTCCTCAATGGTTATTAAGTACATGTTTGTTTACTTTCTGTAGCTGAATCAATTGTATTTGGACACATCCAGGCAGCTTTCAGAGATTGTTTCAACTCTCCTCTTTGTTAAACTGTCTTTCTCAGGCTACAGAATAAATTGGAATAAAAGTGAAATTACAGTGGCTTGCAAAAATATTCAAACCCCTTGAACTTTTCCACATTTTGTCACGTTACAACCACAAACGTAAATGTATTTTATTGGGATTGTATGTGATAGACCAACACAAAAGGAAAATGATACATGGTTTTCAATTTTTTTTACAAATAAAAAACTGAAAAGTGTGGCGTGCAAAAGTATTCAGCCCCCCTGAGTCAATACTTTGTAGAACCATGTTTCGCTGCAATTACAGCTGCAAGTCTTTTGGGGTATGTCTCTACCAGCTTTGCACATCTAGAGACTGAATTTTTTGCCCATTCTTCTTTGCAAAATAGCTCAAGCTCAGTCAGATTTGATGGAGAGCGTCTGTGAACAGCAATTTTCAAGTCTTGCCAGAGATTCTCAATTGGATTTAGGTCTGGACTTTGACTGGGTCATTCTAACACATGAATATGCTTTGATCTAAACCATTCCATTGTAGCTCTGGCTGTATGTTTAGGGTCATTGTCCTGCTGGAAGGTGAACCTCCGCCCCAGTCTCGTCTTTTGCAGACTCTAACAGGTTTTCTTCCAAGATTGCCCTGTATTTGGCTCCATCCATCTTCCCATCAACTCTGACCAGCTTCCCTGTCCCTGCTGAAGAAAAGCATCCCCACAGCATGATGCTGCCGCCACCATGTTTCACAGTGAGGATGGTGTGTTCAGGGTGATGTACAGTGTCAGTTTTCCGCCACACATAGCGTTTTGCATTTAGGCCAAAAACTTCAATTTTGGTCTAATCTGACCAGAGCACCTTCCTCCACATGTTTGCTGTGTCCCCCACATGGCTTGTGGCAAACTGCAAACGGGACTTCTTATGGCTTTTTTTCAACAATGGCTTTCTTCTTGCCACTCTTCCATAAAGGCCCGATTTGTGGAGTGCACGACTAATAGTTGTCCTGTGGACAGATTCTCCCACCTGAGCTGTGGATCTCTGCAGCTCCTCCAGAGTTACCATGGCTGCTTCTCTGATCAATGCTCTCCTTGCCCGGCCTGTCAGTTTAGGTGGACAGCCATGTCTTGGTAGGTTTGCAGTTGTGCCATACTCGTTCCATTTTTGGATGATGGATTGAACAGCGCTCCGTGAGATGTTCAAAGCTTGGGATATTTTTTTATAACCTAACCCTGCTTTAAACTTCTCCACAACTTTATCCCTGACCTGTCTGGTGTGTTCCTTGGGCTTCATGATGCTGTTTGTTCACTAATGTTCTCTAACAAACCTCTGAGACCTTCACAGAACAGCTGTATTTATACTGAGATTAGATTACACACAAGTGGACTCTATTTACTAATTAGGTGCTCTGCCAAGGACAAGAAGGCTCTTCTGAGAGTAGTGCATTCGGCCGAACGCACTATGGGAACCACTCACCCCCCTGCAGGAACTATACAACAGGAGATGCAACTCCAGAGCAAACAAAATCATGAGAGACCCCTTCCACCCCTGCAACGGACTGTTCCAGCTGCTACGGTCAACGCAAACGCCTCCGTTGCCATGCGGTGAGAATGGAGAGGTTGAGAAGGAGTTTCTTCCCAGAGGCAATTCGGACTGTAAACGTCTATCTCACCAGGGACTAACTCTACAGAACGTTTTTCCTTGTATTATTTATTATGTAAAAGAATATGTGTGTTATGATTGTGTTTATAATTTGTTTGGTTGTTTTGTTGTTTGTCTTTTGCACAAAAAATCCGCGAGCATTGCCACTTTCATTTCACTGCACATCTCGTATGTGTATGTGACAAATAAACTTGACTTGACTTGACTTGACTTCTGAAGGCAATTGGTTGCACTGGATTTTATTTAGGGGTATCAGAGTAAAGGGGGCTGAATACTTTTGCACGCCACACTTTTCAGTTTTTTTATTTGTAAAAAAATTTGAAAACCATGTATCATTTTCCTTCCACTTCACAATTATAGAAACATAGAAATTAGGTGCAGGAGTAGGCCATTCGGCCCTTCGAGCCTGCACCGCCATTCAATATGATCATGGCTGATCATCCAACTCAGTATCCCGTACCTGCCTTCTCTCCATACCCTCTGATCCCCTTGGCCACAAGGGCCACATCTAACTCCCTCTTAAATATAGCCAATGAACTGGCCTCAACTACCCTCTGTGGCAGAGAGTTCCAGAGATTCACCACTCTCTGTGTGAAAAAAGTTCTCCTCATCTCGGTTTTAAAGGATTTCCCCCTTATCCTTAAGCTGTGACCCCTTGTCCTGGACTTCCCCAACATCGGGAACAATCTTCCTGCATCTAGCCTGTCCAACCCCTTAAGAATTTTGTAAGTCTCTATAAGATCCCCTCTCAATCTCCTAAATTCTAGAGAGTATAAACCAAGTCTATCCAGTCTCTCTTCATAAGACAGTCCTGACATCCCAGGAATCAGTCTGGTGAACCTTCTCTGCACTCCCTCTATGACAATAATGTCCTTCCTCAGATTTGGAGACTAAAACTGCACGCAATACTCCAGGTGTGGTCTCACCAAGACCCTGTACAACTGCAGTAGAACCTCCCTGCTCCTATACTCAAATCCTCTTGCTATGAAAGCCAACATACCATTCGCTTTCTTTACTGCCTGCTGCACCTGCATGCCTACCTTCAATGAATGGTGTACCATGACACCCAGGTCTCGCTGCATCTCCCCCTTTCCCAATCGGCCACCGTTTAGATAATAATCTGCTTTCCCATTTTTGCCACCAAAATGGATAACCTCACATTTATCCACATTAAACTGCATCTGCCAAACATTTGCCCACTCACCCAGCCTATCCAAATCACCTTGCAGTCTCCTAGCATCCTCCTCACACCTAACACTGCCCCCCAGCTTAGTGTCATCCGCAAACTTGGAGATATTGCCTTCAATTCCCTCATCCAGATCATTAATATATATTGTAAATAGCTGGGGTCCCAGTACTGAGCCTTGCGGTACCCCACTAGTCACTGCCTGCCATTGTGAAAAGGACCCGTTTACTCCTACTCTTTGCTTCCTGTTTGCCAGCCAGTTCTCTATCCACATCAATACTGAACCCCAATGCCATGTGCTTTAAGTTTGTATACTAATCTCTTATGTGGGACCTTGTCGAAAGCCTTCTGGAAGTCCAGATACACCACATCCACTGGTTCTCCCCTATCCACGCTACTAGTTACATCCTCGAAAAATTCTATAAGATTTGTCAGACATGATTTACCTTTCGTAAATCCATGCTGACTTTGTCCAATGATTTCACCACTTTCCAAATGTGCTGCTATCCCATCTTTAATAACTGACTCTAGCAGTTTCCCCACCACCGATGTTAGGCTAACTGGTCTGTAATTCCCCGTTTTCTCTCTCCCTCCCTTCTTAAAAAGTGGGGTTACGTTTGCTACCCGCCAATCCTCTGGAACTACTCCAGAATCTAAAGAGTTTTGAAAGATTATGCACCACTTTGTATTGGTCTATCACATAAAATCCCAATAAAACACATTTATGTTTGTGGTTGTAACGTGACAAAATGTGGAAAAGTTCAAGGGGTATGAATACTTTTGCAAGCCACTGTATGTCGATAAAACCAAAAGACTCAACGCATTTCTTAAATTTCCCTTTTAAAATAGCTACAAAAAATTTTAATATTTGGGAATTGAAATCACTAGAAAATATCAAGCTATGTTTAATGCAAATTATAGTCCCCTACTTAAGAAATTAAATACTTTAATTAAATTCTGGAAAACTCTTCCGATGTCTTTAATAGGTCGTATAAATGCTATAAAAATGATCCTTCTACTACAAATTCTATACCTATTCCAATCAATTCCTATATACCTACCAAAAAAGTTTTAAAAAAACTGGACTCAGAAATTACAAATTTTACATGGGACTATAAATCCCACAGAATACAAAGAACTCACTTGAGCAAACCGAAAGAATTGGGCGGTTTAGCACTTCCTAACTTTATGTACTATTATTGGGCAGTAAATATCAAAAATATGATTCACCTGCTGGACAACTCTGCCCAGCAGGTGGATTGGTTTATAATGGAGAGGGAGGATTACTCCCCATGCAATATAGGACCGATCCTCCTCTCACCAATGAATCTGAATAACACAAAATACAATAAAAATCCAAGTATACACAGTACAATTAGAACTTGGAAACAAATAAAACAACCTAAAATTAAATTTGTTCAACTGTTTACAACGGGCACCAAATCTGGGGGCTGCTGAGACTAATTTGTTGAGGCCATTTGTAGGAACCTAACAAAGGTACACGACCACACACAATATTGTGTTTTTGTACACACGTACATATTCACAGTGCTCGATGAGAGTGGGGTGCGGGGGGGGGGGACATCGAACCCGGGCCCAGAGTCCAAAAGGGGGCCCGGAATTTCCTGAAATCTCAGAAAATATTTCCATATATTTAGTGAAACATAGACAATAGGTGCAGGAGTAGAGGCCATTCTGCCCTTCGAGCCTGCACCGCCATTCAATATGATCATAGCTGATCATCCAACTCAGTATCCTGTCCCTGCCTTCTCTCCATACCCCCTGATCCCTTTAGCCACATCTTACTCCCTCTTAAATATAGCCAACGAACTGTGGCCTCAATTACCTTGTGTGGCAGAGAATTCCACAGATTCGCCACTCTCTGTGTGTGAAAAAAAATATTTTTCTCATCTCAGTCCTAAAAGATTTCCCCCTTATCCTTAAACTATGTGTGGCCCCTTGTTCTGGACTTCCCCAACATCGGGAATAATCTTCCTGCATCTAGCCTATCCAACCCCTTAAGAATTTTGTAAGTTTCTATAAGGTGCCCCCTCAATCTTCTAAATTCTAGCGAGTACAAGCCGAGTCTATCCAGTCTTTCTTCATATGAAAGTCCTGCCATCCCAGGAATCAGTCGGGTGAACCTTCTCTGTAGAATAACTGTAGAGGGAGAAACAGCAGCAGGTGAGAAGATTCTACATTCACCTCAAAATATCAAACACTGGAGGGACAGGGCCGGGAAAAATAATTCTAGGCCCAATGTTTCAAGGTCAGTTTATCGTCACATGTACCAATTAAGGTCCAGTGAAATTTAAATGTGTCTGCAGTAGTGAATCCTACAGGGTAGAAGAATACATTGAGTATTTTCATAATCAGCCTGGCACAGCAACATGCCAGCTATATCAAAGACAACACTTCACACAAACAGTGAACTCCCCGACAGAGTTGCCCAATGCGGTAACTCTTACTATGGGCATCAAACCCTGTACACAATAAGTGAACTCCCTCACAGAGTTGCCCACCAAACCTGTTCTCTTTACTAAGGGCATCCTGCCTGACCCACTGAGCTACTCCAGCACTCTGTGAAACGTCACCTATCCATGTTCTCCACAGATACTGCCTGACCCGCTGAGTTATTCTTGCCATAGAGGGAGTACAGAGAAGGTTCACCAGACTGATTCCTGGGATGTCAGGACTTTCATATGAAGAAAGACTGGATAGACTCGGCTTGTACTCGCTAGAATTTAGAAGATTGAGGGGGGATCTTATAGAAACATACAAAATTCTTAAGGGGTTGGACAGGCTAGATGCAGGAAGATTGTTCCTGATGTTGGGGAAGTCCAGAACAAGAGGTCACAGTTTAAGGATAAGGGAGAAATCTTTTAGGACCGAGATGAGGAAAACATTTTTCACACAGAGAGTGGTGAATCTGTGGAATTTTCTGCCCCAGAGGATAGTTGAGGCCACACTGTTCATTGGCTATATTTAATAATAATAATAATAATTTTATTTATAAAGCACTTTAAAAACAAACATAGCTGCAACAAAGTGCTGTACATCACTAATCATTGACAAAAAACTTAATACACACCAAAAATAACAATCAAAAGAAATAGGTGAAAGAAGCTGGACTTAACCACCGCGCATATTTGGCGACCTAATTTAAAGTCACTGTCCATCCTAAAACCCAGGTTCACAACTGTTGGTTTCACGTACCTTGATAATGGACCTAAATCAACAAATGGAGGTTCACGGCAGCCATTGGGATTAAATAAAATCACCTCTGTCTTCTTTTCATTAAATGCAAGAAAGTTTAGGGCCAACCAGGACTTAATGTCATCAAGACAAGACAGAAGTGATTTTACAGAAAAGGCGTCTTCCCCCCTCAGCGGCAAATAAAGCTGGGTATCATCTGCATAACAGTGGAAAGAGATGCCATGCTTTCTAAGGATGGAACCCAGAGGAAGTATGTACAGCGAGAAAACCAGGGGCACCAGAATCGAACCCTGTGGAACCCCATATGACAGGGGAGCGGAAGAGGATTCAAACCCAGCAAGGCTAACACACATGGTTCTGCCCGCCAGATAGGACCTGAACCATCCCAGGGCACTGCCGCAGATGCCCACTAACTGCTGTAGCCGAGATAATAAGATATTATGGTCCACCGTATCAAAGGCGGCAGACAAGTCCAGCAGGACAAGAACCACACAATCCCCAGAATCATTAGCCAGGAGGATGTCGTTAAAAACCCTTAGCAATGCTGACTCCGTGCTGTGCATTGTTTTAAATCCAGACTGGAAGATCTCCCGAATATCATGCTCCTCCAGGAATAGTTTTAGCTGAGAATAAACAACTCTCTCCAGTAATTTAGAAATAAAAGGCAATTTCGAGATGGATCTAAAATTGGCCAGAACAGATTGATCCAGGCCAGGTTTCTTAAGTAGTGGTTGCACTACCACATGTTTAAAACTCACGGGCACAACCCCAGAACACAAGCTGCTGTTAATAATGGTAAGAACCGACTGCCCTATACTAGGGAAAACCTCCTTAAAAAGATGAGGAGGGACCGCATCACAAGGAGAACCCGATGGCTTAATATGGTAAACCACATCCTTTAAATACGATATAGTCACATGCTCAAACTTGTTGAATACCACCAGGCAAGGGACCGAGAGGCAGGTGCTGAAATGTGAAATATTTAAGAGGGAGTTAGATGTGGCCCTTGTGGCTAAAGGGATGAGGGGAATGAATTGGCCTCGACTACCCTCTGCGGCAGAGTTCCACAGATTCACCACTCTCTTGTGTGAAAAAAGTTCTTCTCATCTCGGTTTTAAAGGATTTCCCCCTTATCCTTAAGCTGTGACCCCTTGTCCTAGACTTCCCCAACATCGGGAGCAATCTTCCTGCATCTAGCCTGTCCAACCCCTTAAGAATTTTGTAAGTTTCTATAAGATCCCCTCTCAATCTCCTAAATTCTAGAGGGTATAAACCAAGTCTATCCAGTCTTTCTTCATAAGACAGTCCTGACATCCCAGGAATCAGTCTGGTGAACCGTCTCTGCACTCCCTCTATGGCAATAATGTCCTTCCTCAGATTTGGAGACCAAAACTGTACGCAATACTCCAGGTGTGGTCTCACCAAGACCCTGTACAACTGCAGTAGAACCTCCCTGCTCCTATACTCAAATCCTTTTGCGATGAAAGCTAACATACCATTCGCTTTCTTCACTGCCTGCTGCACCTGCATGCCTACTTTCAATGACTGGTGTACCATGACACCCAGGACTCGCTGCATCTCCCCTTTTCCTAGTCGGCCACCATTTAGATAATAGTCTGCTTTCCTGTTTTTGCCACCAAAATGGATAACCTCACGTTTATCCACATTATACTGCATCTGCCAAACATTTGCCCACTCACCCAGCCTATCCAAGTCACCTTGCAGTCTCCTAGCATCCTCCTCACAGCTAACACGGCCCCCCAGCTTAGTGTCATCCGCAAACTTGGAGATATTGCCTTCAATTCCCTCATCCAGATCATTAATATATATTGTAAATAGCTGGGGTCCAAGCACTGAGCCTTGCGGTACCCCACTAGTCACTGCCTGCCATTGTGAAAAGGACCCGTTTACTCCTACTCTTTGCTTCCTGTTTGCCAGCCAGTTCTCTATTAACATCAATACTGAACCCCCAATGCCGTGTGCTTTAAGTTTGTATACTAATCTCTTATGTGGGACCTTATCGACGGAGGAGATGTAAAATAACATTAATAGGGGACGGTCACCCCACACCCAAAACCTCAAGGTATTTAACGACACCACATGAATTAAAACTAGCAAAACTAATTAAGAATGCAAGACATTAGGGGAAAAAGGAATGGTGGAATCACATTTTGTAGTTGGAACATTAGGGGTGCGAACGATCCAATTAAAAGGGGTGAGATTATGGCTCAATTAAAATCTTTAAAGGTACATATTGCGTTTTTACAAGAAACGCATGTGAAATTACAAACACAGATGAGACTAAAAGCAAATTGGATAGGCCAAACTTATTAATTGTCATTTACTTCTAAAGCTAGAGGTCCGGCTATTATTATTCGGAAAGGTATACCATTTATATCAAAGAACACTATATCTGATAAGGAAGGAAGGCACACTATAGTGGCAGGAGCAATTTATTCTGCACCACTGACTCTGATAAATATTTATGCACCAAATTTTGATAAGTCCCAATTTTTAAAGAAAATCACGGATATAATAGATGAGTATAATTACCAAAATGTAATATTAGGGGGGGGGGGGGATTTTAATTGTGTTATAGATACATATTTAGATAAATCAATAAAAGTAAGGAAGAGGAAGGTTAAATCTAAAACTAGTGAATTTCTAAACATATATATAAAAAAACACTAATAAAACAGACTTATGGAGAATAGTCAACCCTACGGGAAGGGAATACTCATTTTACTCAGCGGTACATAAAACTTATACAAGAATTGATTATTTTTTAGTGGACACAAAATTCATTCCTTATACGATTAACCCTAAATATCACAATAGTATTATTTCTGATCACTCACCATTGACCTTTACTTTAAAACTAGAGGGAACGCCAGGTATAAAATTGTTTTGGCGTTTTAATACAGTTAATTAATAATCTATTGTTAATGTTTGTCTATTGCTTTACAATTGTTTACTTATGTTTGGTTACTTCATATATGAAGTTTGTATGTGTATAATAGTTGTATGTATATATATGTCTGTAGGTATTATGGGAAATTGCCTGGTGTAGTAGTATTATTATTAATTAATTGATTTTTAAATATGGTAGAAGTGTTGGGGAAATGGGGTGAGATTTAATAAGTTATTCTTCTTCTCACTCCTTTTCGAGCTTGTACAGACACAGAGTTGGACATTGGAAATTGGCTTTTGGTTCTTTTCATTGCTTGTAAATATTGATTGTAATGTCCAATTGTTTGATAATTTCGATTTTGTTACTATTAATGTCTTTAATGTCTTTACTTGTTCGGAATAAATAAATAAATAAATAAATAAATAAATAAATAAATAATCCACATGGTTATAAGTATTTAAAACAACAAATGAAATTCTTTTTTGATACAAATGAGACACCAGGTATTTCACCATCTTTATTATGGGAAACCTTTAAGGCATTTATACGTGGAGTTATAATCTCATATCAAAGTTACCAAAATAAAAAGAACTCCATAGAACAAGAGACTTTAGAAAAGGAAATTAAAATAATAGAATTAGATAACGCAAAAGACCCAACTATAGATAAACATAATAAGATCACATTAGTGAAATTTAAACTTAATCGAATATTATCGGCAAGAGTAATAAGATTATTTCAGATCACAAAACAGGCACAGTTTGAATTTGGTGATAAACCACATAAACTTCTGGCTAGACAATTGAAGAAACAGGAGAAGGAAAAGATGATTACTAAAATCAAATCAGAGAATGGGGAACTATTAACGTTACCCCAGGATATTAATAAAAGGTTTGCCCAGTTTTATCAAAACTTGTATACGTCTAAATTTAAAATAGAAGACAATATAATCGTAGATTTTTTAGATAATTGTAATCTGCCAAAATTGGATATTTTGGAACAAGAGGAATTAGGAGCACAGATCACAAGGGAAGAAATAAGTGAAACAATAAAAGAGCTGAAAAATGGGGGAAAATGCCAGGACCAGATGGTTTTAATAATGAGTTCTATAAAGGTTTCCAGGAGTTAATGGTACCACGGTTATTTAAATTATATAAATATGCCTTTACCGAAAATAAATTACCAGAAACATTAGCCAAATCCACAATTACGTTAATACCTAAAAAAGATAAGGACTTAGAAGAAACGGGCTCGTATAACCAATATCAAGACATTGGTGAGGCCAATGGGGTACAATTTTGGTCGCCCAATTATAGGAAGGATGTCAATAAAATAGAGAGAGTACAGTGGAAATTTATTAGAATGTTGCCTGGGTTTCAGCAACTAAGTTACAGAGAAAGGTTGAACAAGTTAGGGCTTCATTCTTTGGTGCGCAGAAGGTTAAGGGGGGACTTGATAGAGGTCTTTAAAATGATGAGAGGGATAGACAGAGTTGACATGGATAAGCTTTTCCCACTGAGGGAAGATGCAAACAAGGGGACATGACTTGAGAATTAAGGGACAGAAGTTTAGGGGTAACATGAGGGGGAACTTCTTTACTCAGAGAGTGGTGGCTGTGTGGAATGAGCTTCCAGTGAAGGTGGTGGAGGCAGGTTCGTTTTTATCACTTAAAAATAAATTGGATAGTTCTATGGACGAGAAAGGAATGGAGGGTTATGGTCTGAGCGCAGTTATATGGGACTAGGGGAGAATACGTGTTCAGCACGGACTAGAAGGGTCGAGATGGCCTGTTTCCGTGCTGTAATTGTTATATGGTTATATGGTTATATCACTCCTAAAGACAGATCAGAAAATTTTAGCAAAAACTTTAGCAAGAAGATTGAGTAAATATATTAATAAATTGATAAATCCGGACCAAACGGGGTTTATACCTAAAAGACAATCATCTAACAATTTGAGACGCCATTTTAATATAATGTATTCATACAAAACGTAAAAGGAAGACTTGGCAGTTATATCTCTGGATGCAGAGAAAGCATTTGATCAGGTAGAATGGCAGTATTTATACAAAGTGCTCCAAAAATTTAATATGGGAGAGAATTTTAACAGATGGGTTAAATTACTATGTGATAAACCAATGGCAAGAATACTAACTAATAATATATTATCTTCAAAATTTCAATTATCGAGGGGCAATAGGCAGGGCTGTGTTTTATCTCCCCTGCTATTTGCACATGATAGAGCAACTTGCTGAAAGGATAAGAAGGCATCCGAATATTCAGAGATATCATACTAAGGATACTGTTAATAAAATATCACTATATGCAGATGATATACATTTATATATTACAAACTCCCAAACGAGCATCCCGAATCTATTAAATCTAATAGAGGAATTTGGCTCTTTCTCCGGTTATAGAATAAATTGGAATAAAAGTGAAATTATGTCATTAAAACACCAGAAAGCGAATCACCTAATAAAATTTCCATTTAAAATCGCAATGGAAAAATTTAAGTATTTGGGTATTCAAGTTACTAGAAGATATAAATCATTATTTAATGCTAATTTTATACCATTATTAAATAAATTTGATTCGCTGATTAAATTTTGGAGAACGCTCCCACTGTCACTAATCGGCAGAATATAAAATGATTATAAAAATGATAATTAGGGGGGTTGCACTACCTAATTTTCTATACTATTATTGGGCAGTACATATTAAAAATATAATTTATTGGTTGGACAGTTCTGCTCAACAGTTGGAATGTATATGAATGGAGAAAGAGGATTGCGCCCCCTACGATCTAGGAGCAATAATTTTTTCCCCAATAAAGCTGAATAATATGTTATATAAGAAGAATCCAATTATACAAAATACAATACGAATCTGGAAACAGATATAATTAACTTTAAAATTAAGAAATTTATCAGTGCTAACACCAATAGTGAATAACCCAGTATTTAAACCATCTGGTATGGATAAAACATATAAACAATGGGAAAAAGTGGGAATTAAAAAGGTAGGTGATTTGTATGATTTGGGAAATTTATTATCATTTCAACAACTAAAATCAAAATTTAAATTGAATAACAATCAATATTTTAAATACCTACAGGTATGTGACTTTATGAAGAAATATACATAAATGTTCGATCAATGCTAGACATAACTTAAATCAATTTAAAATATGACATAGATTATATTATTCCAAAACTAGGTTGAATAAATTTTAGCCAAATATTTCTCCCATTTGTGATAAATGTCTTTCTCAAAATGCCAATATTACGCACTCCTTTGTCTCTTGTACAAAACTTTATACATTTTGGTGTGATATATTCTCAAAGCTATTTAAGACAAAAATGGAACTTAACACTGCAATGTTATATTTGGAGTAAGTGGAGATGGGAACAAATTAAATACACACCAAAACTAAATTTTCAATTATGGGTTAATAACAGCAAAAAAACATACTTAAATTTTGGAAAAATGCTAATATACCAACATTTAAAATGTGGATCAGTAATATGCACAGCACATTTGGAAGAAATGAGAATCCTCCTAATAGACAAACAAGACCTATTCTTAAGCAGTTGGACCCCATTTATTGATTTCTTGGATTCATGTGGTGACATAGTATCATGAAAACTAAGTTTCAGGTATGGGTGAAAGATGATTTAGAATATTTAAAAAATCATCTCATTGTGGCGATGGAATAATCTCCCTCCTGCTTTCCTTCTTCACTTATTCCTTCTCTTTCACTTTTTCTTTATTGGTTTTTCACCCACGCTCACTAATCTATTCTTCACTTTTCACAACCTCTTTTTCTTCTCTCCTTTCTCACTTCTCTCTTTAAAAAAAGGGAAGTTGTACAGAGGATGTAATATGTTAACATTGTTTTTGTACCAATGCATTGTACTCCTAATTTAAAAAAAAAAAAAATATATATATATATATATATATATATATATAAAGAAAAAGTGAAAGGGAAGGAATAAGTGAACAAGGAAAGCAGTAGGGAGATTATTCAATCACCACAATGAGATTTTTAAAATAATATTCAAGATTAACTTTCACCAATACCTGAAACTTAGTTTTCATGATATATATATATCCACTGACATCTGTGCCTTCCTCCCTCGCAACATGGACCCATTACAATTCACATACCGTCCGAACAGATCCATGGACGACGCGGTCTCTCAGGTTTTGCACACTGCTCTATCTCATCTTGACAGCCAGAAGGGGGGTTAAGTGAGGATGCTGTTCATAGACTTCAGTTCATCCTTCAACACAATAGTCCCCACCAGACTGGCCGAGAAGCTACTGGAATCAGGGCTCAACACCCCCGTGTGCCTGGGTCCTGGACTTTCTCACCGCCAGGCCCTAGGTAGTCAAGATGGAAGAGAATACCTCAAAGTCCCTCACCCTGAGCACCCCCCCCCCCCCCCCCCCCCCCAGGGTTGTGTCCTCAGCACCCTATGTATTCCTGTGCCCTCATGACTGTGTGGCTAGGTTCAGCTCCAACGCGATAATCAAGTTTGCTGATGACACTGTGATGGTGGGCCTGATCTCAGGCAACGATGAGAAGGCTGATCTGGCACTCTGGTGTCAGGCCAACAGCCTCCTCTTGAACATCAAAAAAACTAAGGAGCTGATCGTGGACTTTAAGAGGGCACATCATCCGAGGACGTACACACCATTGAAGATAAATGGGGATACTGTGATTAGGGTGAGCTGTTTTAAATACCTGGGAGTCTACATCTCAGAGGATCTGACATGGACATCACACGCCACAGCCTTCGTGAGTAAGGCAAGGCAGCGCCTTTACCACCTCAGGCAATTGAGGAAATTCAGTGTCTCTGAGGATCCTCCAGTGCTTCTACTCAGCGGCTGTGGAAAGCATCTTGTCTGGAAATATTACCATCTGGTTTGGGAATTGCCTTGCCCAGGACAAGAAGGCTCTGCAGAGAGTAGTGCGTTCAGCCGAACGCACTACGGGAACTTCACTCGCCCCCATGCAGGAACTATACATCAGGAGGTGCAACTCCAGAGCCAATAAGATCATGGAAGACCCCTTCCACCCCTGCAACGGACTGTTGCAGCTGTTAAGGTCAGGCAAACGCCTCCGTTGCCATGCTGTGAGAATGGAGTTTCTTCTGAGGCCATTAGGACTGTAAACTCCTATCTCACCAGGGACTAACTTTACTGTACCACTCTACTGCTTTTTTTTTAAATTGCTGTTTTTTTCCATTTTTCCTTCCGCGTACAATATGTAAAAGAATATGTGATTCTGTTCCATTCTGTTTGTAGTTTGTTTGGTTATTTGTTTGTCTTTTTGCACAAAGTCCGCGAGCATTGCCACTTTTCATTTCACTGCACATCTCGTATGTGTATGTGACGAATAAGCGTGACTTGACACTCAGCGCGCACATAAGGTCCCTCTCCGGTGTATATCCGCTGGTGCTCCCGCAGCCCCCGTGCTCTCTTGTCACAGTGGGAGCAGCTGCTCGCCGACGTGGGTCTGCTGGTGTTGCCGAAACCCCCGCGAGCTGTCAAACTCCTCACCGCAGAACGGGCAGTCATAGGGCTGGCCACTGGTGTGCATGCGCTGGCGCTGGTGAGACAGGGCATGGGAGGCCATGGCAAAGCGCTCTTCAGACTTTGGGGATGGGACGGTCGCCGGCGTGAACCCGCTGGTGGGACAGCAGATAGGAGGACCGGGTGAAACCCTTGCCGCACTGGGCGCAGGTGAAGGGACGGTCGCCGGTGTGGGTTCGCTGGTGCTCCAGCAGCTTGGAGGAGCGGATGAAGCCCTTGCCGCACTGGGCGCAGGTGTAGGGGCGCTCGCCGGTGTGGGTGCGCTGGTGCACCAGCAGGGTGCTGGAATGGGTGTAGCCCTTGCCGCACTGTGCGCAGGTGAAGGGGCGCTCGCCGGTGTGGGTGCGCTGGTGGGACAGCAGGTTGCTGGAGCAGGTGAAGCCCTTGCCGCACTGGGTGCAGGTGAAGGGACGCTCGCCGGTGTGCGTGCGCTGGTGGGACAGCAGGTTGCTGGAATGGGTGTAGCCCTTGCCACATTGGGTGCAGGTGTAGGGGCGCTCCCCAGTGTGCACGAGCCTGTGTCTCTTCAGCTCTGGCGACGATTTGAAGCCTTTGCCACAGTCGGAGCAGGTGAAGGGCCGCTCACTGCTGTGCACCCGCCGGTGATGCCGTAGCCCCGACATCCAGGCAAAGCTCTTGCCGCAGTCGGAGCAGTCGAAGGGGCGTTCTCCCGAGTGCACGTGGTTGTGCTTCTGTAGGCTGGCGTAGCTGGTGAAGCTCTTGCCGCAGTCGGAGCAGGTGAAGGGCCTCTCACCAGGGTGCACGCGGTTGTGCTGTTGCAGCTTGTCGTAGCTGGCAAAGCTCTTGTCGCAGGTGGAGCAGGTGAAGGGGCTTTCTCCCGTGTGCACGCGGTTGTGCTGTTGCAGGTTGTCGTAGCTGGCAAAGCTCTTGCCGCAGGTGGAGCAGCCATAGGGCTTCTCGCCCGTGTGTAACCACCGGTGTTTCGTCAGGTTTGGCACTGTCTTGAAGCTCTTGCCGCAGTCAGAGCAGTTGAAGGGGCGTTCTCCAGTGTGCACCCGGTTGTGCTGCTGCAGGTTAGCGTAGCGGATGAAGCTCTTGCCGCAGTCGGAGCAGGTGAAGGGCCTCTCACCAGAGTGCACACGGTTGTGCTGCTGCAGGTTGTCGTAGCTGGTGAAGCTCTTGCCGCAGGTGGAGCAGGCGAAGGGGCGTTCTCCCGTGTGCATCCGCCGGTGGATCTCCAGCTGGCTCGGGTACCGCCAGGCCTTGCCACACACGTCGCACTCATAACGCTTCTCCTTGTTGTGCCCCGTCATGTGGTCCTCCATCGAAGCTCAGCCCCTCGAAGCTCAGCCCGCACACCGAGCAGTTGGGGGGGTGGGGGCTCTCCGGCACCCTCGCCGCCCTCAATGGCCGCTCACGTCCTCGGTCTCCCTGTCCACAGCAACGGCTACAAAAACCTGCAGGCAGGGTACACAGAGGGTCAACAAGCTGGCAAACAGGACATTACTAGCACATATCGGGTGCGTTTATGGCGGAGGAAACCGTTATATAATTCTGCGCGGCACAGCGGTACAGTTGCTGCCTCACCGCCAGAGACCCGGGTCTGATCCTGACTACGGGTGCTGTCTGTGCGGAGTTTGCACGTTCTCCCCTTGACCTGCGTGGGTTTTCACTCCGGGTTTTCCGGTTTCCTCCAACATTTCAAAGACCTTCAGGGTTGGAGATTAATCGGCCTCCGCAAAATTGTTAAATTGACCCTAATGTGGTAGGATAGTGCTAGTGTACGGGGTGATCGCTGGTCGGCGAGGACTCCGCGGGCTGAAAGACCTGTTTCCGTGCTGCATCTCCAAACTAAACTAAACTAAACCAAAGAAGGGTCTCGACCCAAAATGTCACCCATTCAATGTCTCCACAGATGCTGCCTGACCCGCTGAATTACTCCAGCACTTTGTGTCTGTCCTCTCCACGCGACAGTGAGAGTAGGAATGGAGTGAGGTGGCGGATAAATGCGTGGATGAGGGACTGGTGCAGTGGGGATGGATTCAAGTTTCTGGATCATTGGGACCTCTTTTGGGGAAGGTGCGACCTGTACAAAAAGGACGGGTTGCACTTGAACTCAAGGGGGACCAATATCCTGGCGGGGAGATTTGCAAAGGATACTGGGGAGACTTTAAACTAGTATGGTTGGGGGGAGGGACTCAAATTGGGAAAGCTAGCAGTCAGTGTGTGAAGCAGGGGGCAGAGAATGGTAGCACTCTGACCCAAAATGTAGGGGAGAGAGAAGGAAAAGAAAATAATCAGAGAATAAGAGAGGGTGGGTTTCTTAAATGTGTATATTTTAATGCTAGGAGCATTGTAAGAAACGTGGATGAACTTAGAGCCTGGATTGACACCTGGAAGTATGATGTTGTGGCGATCAGTGAAACATGGTTGCAGGAGGGCTGTGATTGGAAACTAAATATTCCAGGATTTCGTTGCTTCAGGTGTGATAGAATTGGAGGGGCAAGAGGTGGAGGTGTTGCATTGCTTATCAGGGAAGATATTACAGCAGTGCTTTGGCAGGATAGATTAGAGGGCTCGTCTAGGGAGGCTATTTGGGTGGAACTGAGAAATGGGAAAGGGGTAGCAACACCTTATAGGGGTGTATTATAGACCGCCAAATGGGGAGCGAGGATTGGAAGAGCAAATATGTAAGGAGATTGCAGATATTAGTAGTAAGCACAAGGTAGTGATTGTGGGAGATTTCAATTTTCCACACATAGACTGGGAAACACATTCTGTAAATGGGCTGGATGGGTTGGAGTTTGTAAAATGTGTGCAGGATAGTTTTTTGCAACAATACATAGAAGTACCTACTAGAGAAGGGGCGGTACTGGACCTCCTGCTAGGAAATGAGATGGGTCAGGTGGCAGAGGTATGCGTTGGGGAACAGTTCGGGTCCAGTGATCACAATACCATTAGTTTCAATATAATTATGGAGAGGGACAAAACTGGACCTAGGGTTGAGATTTTTGATTGGAGAAAGGCTAACTTTGAGGAGATGCGAAAGGATTTAAAAGGAGTAAATTGGGACAGTTTGTTTTATGGGAAAGATGTGGAAGAGAAATGGAGTACATTTAAAGGTGACATTTTAAGAGTACAGAATCTTTATGTCCCTGTTCGGTTGAAAGGAAATCGTAAATATTGTAAAGAGCCATGGTTTTCAAGGGAAATTGGACACTTGGTTCGGAAAAAGAGGGAGATCTACAATAATTATAGGCAGCATGGAGTAAATGAGGTGCTTGAGCAGTATAAAGAATGTAAAAAGAATATTAAGAAAGAAATTAGAAAAGCTAAAAGAAGATATGAGGTTGCTTTGGCAAGTAAGGTAAAAGTAAATCCGAAGGGTTTCTACCGCTATATTAATAGCAAAAGGATAACGAGGGATAAAATTGGTCCATTAGAGAGTCAGAGTGGACAACTATCTGCAGAGCCAAAAGAGATGGGGGAGATATTGAACAGTTTCTTTTCTTCGGTATTCACCAAGGAGAAGGATATTGAATTATGTGAGGTAAGGGAAACAAGTAGAGTAGCTATGGAAACTATGAGGATCAAAGAAGAGGAAGTACTGACACTTTTGAGAAATATAAAAGTGGATAAGTCTCCAGGTCCGGACAGGATATTCCCTAGTACATTGAGGGAAGTTAGTGTAGAAATAGCAGGGGCTATGGCAGAAGTATTTCAAATGTCATTAGAAACGGGAATAGTGCCGGAGGATTGGCGTACTGCGCATGTTGTTCCATTGTTTCAAAAGGGGTCTAAGAGTAAACCTAGCAATTATAGACCTGTTAGTTTGACGTCAGTGGTGGGCAAATTAATGGAAAGAATACTTAGAGATAATATATAAGCACCTGGATAAACAGAGTCTGATTAGGAACAGTCAACATGGATTTGTGCCTGGAAGGTCACGTTTAACTAATCTTCTTGAATTTTTTGTGTATGTGTTGTGTTGTGTGTATATGGACTTCAGTAAGGCCTTTGACAAGGTTCCTCATGGAAGGTTGGTTAAGAAGGTTCAATGGTTGGGTATTAATGGTGGAGTAGCAAGATGGATTCAACAGTGGCTGAATGGGAGATGCCAGAGAGTAATGGTGGATGGTTGTTTGTCAGGTTGGAGGCCAGTGACGAGTGGGGTGCCACAGGGATCTGTGTTGGGTCCACTGTTGTTTGTCATGTACATCAATGATCTGGGTGATGGTGTGGTAAATTGGATTAGTAAGTATGCAGATGATACTAAGATAGGTGGGGTTGCGGGTAATGGAGTAGAGTTTCAAAGTCTACAGAGAGATTTATGCCAGTTGGAAGAGTGGGCTTAAAGATGGCAGATGGAGTTTAATGCTGATAAGTGTGAGGTGCTACATCTTGGCAGGACAAATCAAAATAGGACGTACATGGTAAATTGTAGGGAATTGAAGAATGTAGGTGAACAGAGGGATCTGGGAATAACTGTGCACAGTTCCCTGAAAGTAGAATCTCATGTAGATAGGGTGGTAAAGAAAGCTTTTGGTGTGCTGGCCTTTATAAATCAGAGCATTGAGTATAGAAGTTGGGATGTAATGTTAAAATTGTACAAGGCATTGGTGAGGCCAATTCTGGAGTATGGTGTACAATTTTGGTCGCCTAATTATAGGAAGGATGTCAACAAAATAGAGAGAGTACTGAGGAGATTTACTAGAATGTTGCCTGGGTTTCAGCAACTAAGTTACAGAGAAAGGTTGAACAAGTTAGGGCTTTATTCTTTGGAGCGCAGAAGGTTAAGGTGGGACTTGATAGAGGTTTTTAAAATGATGAGAGGGATAGACAGAATTGACGTGGAAAAGCTTTTCCCACTGAGAGTAGGGGAGATTCAAACAAGGGGACATGACTTGAGAATTAAGGGACTGAAGTTTAGGGGTAACATGAGGGGGAACTTCTTTACTCAGAGAGTGGTAGTTGTGTGGAATGAGCTTCCAGTGAAGGTGGTGGAAGCAGGTTCCTTTTTATCATTTAAAAATAAATTGGATAGTTATATGGATGGGAAGGGAATGGAGGGCTATGGTCTGAGCGCAGGTATATGGGACTAGGGGAGATTATGTGTTCGGCAAGGACTAGAAGGGTCGAGATGGCCTGTTTCCGTGCTGTAATTGTTATATGCTGCCTGACCCGCTGAGTTACTCCAGCACTTTGCCATAGATTCATAGAGTGATACAGCTTTGGAAAGAGGCCCTTCGGCCCAACTCATACTTTCACTCCTAGATCCCTCGGTTCCACACATTGCCCCAGCGCCCCGCCATTCACAGTGAAGACCCTGCCCTGGTTTGACTTCCTAAATGGCAGTACAGTCCCCACCCCCAAACAATGTGACCTCCTCCATACCCCTGCCGCCTCCTGCTACTTAACCCCCTTTTCTCCCTCCCCCCCCCTCCCACCCACCCCCCCCCAAACAATGTGAACCCACCTTACCCCACCTGGCTCCCTACCCCTTTCCTGGGGTCACTTGACCCCCCCTCTCTTCCCCCCCCCCCCCAGTTCCCTGCCCCCTAGGCACCAAACCCACTCCACCTTGAATCCCTCCCCCCTCCCTTTGCTCCCTGCTTGCCCCCGCTACTCACTTCACCCCCATTCCACCTTCAGCCTCTCACCCCTCTCCTCCCTCCCTACCCCACTCTCTCTCTCTCTCTCACTCTCTCTGACAGAAGCAATTCTGTTCCTCAGACGTTATTAATAAATTTTAGGTATGTACTTTTGTAGCAAACTTAACTACCTAGGCATTTACTTTTAATTTCTATTGCATATGAGATTTTTTTTGGTCATAATTTAGCCATTTAGCTCATACCTGTGGTCTTAGTTTAATAAATTTTGGAGTAATGCTTTTATAATTTTTACTTTATTCAATGGAATATTAATTTTGTCACGGTCCTTTCTGTCATTTTGTTTTCTTTTAGCATAATGAATTATGGTTTTTATTTCAAGAATAAACATTAACAAAAAGCCACAATAGCACAGCTACAACCGTTAGACTCAAACCTTTATGGACATGGGTTTAAAAGGCAGCTTGATGATTCATGTGGTTCTTATGAAATGTCAACTTGTGTAATGTCATCACAGCAGATTTAGAATTATTTTACCGAGGGGTCGGGGTCGGATGTTTTGGGAACGACTTCACAGCCCAGTTTATTCCGCTCCCCTGTGTGTTTATAACATTATTTACCCCAGTTTTACCCCCAGACCTGCTTTATTTTGCTCCCCTGTGTGTTTATAACATGATTTACTGTATTATACTTTATTATAACATTATTTACGGTCACTGTATGTCATGTTGTTACTTGCTGGAGGAGCACCAAGGCAAATTCCTTGTATGTGAATAATTGGCCAAATCACTTACTTATTTACCCCAGTTTTACCCCAGACCGCGTTTATTCCACTCCCCTGTGTGTTTATAGGTCCCAGTCGGAGCGATCAAAGCAGTCCTGAAGTTGTATGGTGGCATCCTAATGATATTGACCCCACACAAACACAGCGTTCTGTACTACACTGTACTGTAACTATATTTATATATATTAACCACACACAGTTCCCGCTCATTATGTGGTCATTGACCCATATTGACCAGTTTCCACACACACACACACACACACGTGTACTGTACTAGACTACACTATAACTATATATTTATATTTATTGACCAGACACATTTCCCGCTCATTTACAACATTATTTACCTCACTAATTTCCCCACACACACGTGTAGTAGACTGTACTAGACTACACGACACTGTAACTACACTATATTTATATATATTGACAATATTCACCACACACACGTATACTACACTATACTATATTTGCAATATTCACCACACAGACAGTTCCCGCTCATTTAAAACATTATTCACCTCACTAATTCCCCCACACACAGTTTTCTGTACTATACTACACTATACTGTTACTGTATTTATATATTTATTGACCACACACACACACATTGTTCTGTAACTGTACAGCATAACTGTAACTGCACTATATATATATATATATATATTGACAATATTGCCCACAGACAGTTCCCGCTAATTTACAACATTATTTACCTCACTAATTTCTCCATTCTGTACATTATATTGTGATATTGCCCCATTTTGACCCCACACACACACACGGTTCTGTACTACACTACACTACATTTATACTGGACTAGACTAAACTATAAAGACATTTCCCGCTCATTTAAAACATTATTTACCTTGGCTCCGTCCGTCTAGTTTATTGACCATACTGTATTTATGTGGTCATTGACCCATATTGACCACACACACGTGTAACTGTAGATTATGTGGTCGTTGCTACATGTTGACCCATTTTGACCCCACACACAGTGTAAGTATATTTATACTACACTACACTATATATTTATATATATTGACCACACATTTATAACATTATTTACCTCAGCTCCGTCCGTCTAGTTCCAGTACAGTGTAGTACACGTGTAGTTACAGAACACTGTGTGTGTGTGTGGTCTACACTACACTACACTATATTGACCAGTTTCACACACACGTGTAACTACGCTACACTGTACTATATTTACACGACACTATATTTATATATATATTGACCACACACACACACTATATTTACATAAACTGCATTTACAACATTATTTACCTCAGCTCCATCCGTCCGGAGCGACGTCACCAACAGCCGCTTGTTCTCCGCCGCCATTTTCATGCGGTCGATGGGGCGGGCGGAAGGGCGGTCATCTTGGTGAGGGGTCTAAATATGACGTTGACGGCGGCCATCTTGATGAGGCCATGTGAGGTCGTCAGCCATCCTGGTGAGGGCAGGTGAAGTGGTCAGCCGGCAGCCATCTTGGTGAGGTGTTCAAAACGGAACTGCAGATGCTGGAAGATCGTAGGTACACAAAAATGCTGGAGAAACTCAGCGGGTGCAGCAGCATCTATGGAGCGAAGGAAATAGGCGACGTTACGGGCCGAAACTCGAGGTGGGTTTTTTTATGCCTCTGTTTCCACACACACACACACACACACACACGTGTGAAGAAGGGTTTCGGCCCGAAACATCTTGGTGAGGTGGTCAGCCGGCGGCCATCTTGGTGAGGGCAGGTGAAGTGGTCATCCAGCGGCCATCTTGGTGAGGGCAGGTGAAGGGGTCAGCCGGCGGCCATCTTGAGGGCAGGTGAAGTGGTCAGCCGGCGGCCATCTTGGTGAGGGCAGGTGATTGGGGTCAGCCGGCGGCCATCCTGGTGAGGGCAGGTGAAGTGGTCAGCCGGCGGCCATCTTGGTGAGGGCAGGTGAAGGGGTCAGCCGGCGGCCATCTCTGACAGAAGCAATTCTGTTCCAGACGTTATTAATACATTTTAGGTATGTACTTTTGTAGCAAACTTAACTACCTAGGCATTTACTTTTAATTTCTATTGCACATGAGATTAATTTTTGTCATAATTTAGCCATTTAGCTCATACCTGTGGTCTTAGTTTAATACATTTTGGAGTAATGCTTTTATAATTTTTACTTAATTCAATGGAATTTTAATTTTGTCCTGGTCCTTTCTGTCATTTTGTTTTCTTTTAGCATAATGAATTATGATTTTTGTTTCAAGAATAAACATTAAAAGAAAAGCCACAATAGCACAGCCACAGCCGTTAGACTCAAAACTTTATGGACATGGGTTTAAACCATGATTCACGTGGTTCTTATGAAATGTCAACTTGTGTAATGTCATCAAAGCAGATTTAGAATTATTTTACTGAGGGGTCGGGGTCGGATGTTTTTGGAACGACTCCACAGCCCAGTTTATTCCACTCCCTTGTGTGTTTATAACATTATTTACCCCAGTTTTACCCCCAGACCGGGTTTATTTTGTTCCCCTGTGTGTTTATAACATTATTTACTGTATTATAACATTATTTATTGTCACTGTATGTCATGTTACTTGCGGGCGGAGCACCAAGGCAAATTCCTTGTATGTGAATAATTGG
>NW_026576652.1:300000-430000 GCF_028641065.1 Leucoraja erinaceus
TTAAGAGGGAACTGCAGATGCTGGAGAATCGAAGGTTAGAGAAGAGGAGAACTTCTTCAAGGTAGGCATATCTTGAAGAGATAACGCAGATAACGCAGATAACGCATATCTTGAAGAGATAACGCAGATAACGGGTTTCGGCCCGAAACGTTGCCTATTTCCTTCGCTCCATAGATGCTGCTGCACCCGCTGAGTTTCTCCAGCTTTTCTGTGTAACCTATGTGTGTTAGTTGTTTGGCTTTGTGCAGCTGTGCCTTTATGTCGAGATACAGCTGTACCATGCTCTGTGGTGGCAATATTGTTCGCAGAGGTTTACACAGTCAGTCTGGAAGCAGGCACCATTGGAATAAACAGTCTTGCTATTGAGGGAGTGCAGTGTAGGTTCACCAGGTTAATTCCCGGGATGACGGGACTGTCATATGAAGAAAGAATGGATCGACTGGGGCTTATATCCACTGGAATTTAGGATGAGAGGGGATCTTATCGAAGCATAAAATTATTAAGGGATTGGAAAGGCTAGATGCAGAAAAAAATTCCCGATGTTGGGGGAGTCCAGAACCAGGGGTCACAGTTTACGAATAAGGGGTACAGCAGGCAGTGAAGAAAGCTAATGGCATGTTGGCCTTCATTGCAAAAGGATTCCCGATGTTCCCGATGTTGGGGAGGGTCCAGAAAAAGTGGTCACAGTTAACGAATAAGACTGGTGTGGGCCATTTAGGACTGAGATCTGGAAAACCTTTTTCACCCAGAGAGTTGTGAATCTGTGGAATTCTCTGCCACAGAAGTCAGTGGAGGCCAATTCACTGTATGTTTGCAAGAGAGAGGTAGATTTAGCTCTTAAGGCTAACGGAATCAAGGGATTTGGGGAAAAAGCAGGAACGGGGTACTGATTTTGGATGATCAACCGTGATCATAGTGAATGGCGGTGCTGGCTCGAAGGGCCGAATGGTCTACTCCTGCACCTATTTTTTTCAATGAGTCACAGCCATAGGGGCCTAGGCACCTCGGCCAGTGTCGGTTCAGGCCTTTGAAGGTCAGCAGCTCCACTTTCACATTGACCTTCATCTCATCCTTGCCTATCCGGTTGACTACATAGCTGGTGCAGTCAACTGTATATGAATATTGATTAGCCTCACTTCAGGTAGCCATGGCATTCCCTCTCTCTCTGCCCCTCCCCCACCCAAGTCGCACCAGCTTCTCGTTCTCACCCAACAAACATCCAACAACGGCCCGTTTCCTTTCTCATCGATACTTATTTGCATATCTTTCATTCATTGTTCTTTATATCGCCACATCATCGTCCATATCCCTCGTTTCCATTATCCCTAACCAGTCTGAAGAAGGGTCTAGAACCGAAAAGTCACCTATAATAATAATAATAATAATCTTATTTATATAGCACATTTTTAGTCAACTTGCATTGACCCCAAAGTGCTTCACATAATTACATTACATTTACACACAGGCAAAGGTGGGTGAAGTGTCTTGCCCCAAGGACACAACGACAAGCGGGATTCGAACCGGCTACCTTCCGGTCGCCAGCCGAACACTTAGCCCATTGTGCCACCTATTCCTTCTCCCCAGAGATGCTGCCTGTCCCGCGGAGTTACTCCCATGATTTGTGTCTATATTCGGTTTAAATCAGCATCTGCAGATCCTTCCGACACAGGTGTAGTCACCTTCGTCTTTTAGGCCGACATCGTTGACGTGCAAGGTGCCGTTGCCAAAGACGGTGTACCGGCGCGTCCGCGTCCCGCTGTCCTCTGATTGCACACCGTGGTTGACCATGGTGCCGTCCGGCAAAGCCCAGGAGACCATAGACAATAGACAATCGGTGCCGGAGTAGGCCATTCGGCCCTTCGAGCCAGCACCACCATTCAATGTGATCATGGCTGATCATATAACCATATAACCATATAACAATTACAGCACGGAAACAGGCCATCTCGACCCTTCTAGTCCGTGCTGAACACATAATCTCCCCTAGTCCCATCTACCTGCGCTCAGACCATAACCCTCCATTCCCTTCCCATCCATATAACTATCCAATTTATTTTTAAATTATAAAAACGAACCTGCCTCCACCACCTTCACTGGAAGCTCATTCCACACAGCCACCACTCTCTGAGTAAAGAATTTCCCCCTCATGTTACCCCTAAACTTCTGTCCCTTAATTCTCAAGTCATGTCCCCTTGTTTGAATCTTCCCTATTCTCAGTGGGAAAAGCTTTTCCACGTCAACTCTGTCTATCCCTCTCATCATTTTAAAAACCTCTATCAAGTCCCCCCTTAACCTTCTGTGCTCCAAAGAATAAAGCCCTAACTTGTTCAACCTTTCTCTGAAACTTAGTTGCTGAAACCCAGGCAACATTCTAGTAAATCTCCTCTGTACTCTCTCTATTTTGTTGACATCCTTCCTATAATTAGGCGACCAAAATTGTACACCATACCCCAGAATTGGCCTCACCAATGCCTTGTACAATTTTAACATTACATCCCAATTTCTATACTCAATGCTCTGATTTATAAAGGCCAGCACACCAAAAGCTTTCTTTACCACCCTATCTACATGAGATTCCACTTTCAGGGAACTGTGCACAGTTATTCCCAGATCCCTCTGTTCACCTGCATTCTTCAATTCCCTACCATTTACCATGTGCGTCCTATTTTGATTTGTCCTGCCAAGATGTAGCACCTCACGCTTAGCAGCATTAAACTCCATCTGCCATCTTTCAGCCCACTCTTCCAACTGGCATAAATCTCTCTGTAGACTTTGAAAATCTACTTCATTATCCACAACCCCACCTATCTTAGTATCATCTGCATACTTACTAATCCAATTTATCACACCTTCATCCAGATCATTGATGTACATGACAAACAACAGTGGACCCAACACAGATCCCTGTGGCACCCCACTCGTCACTGGCCTCCAACCTGACAAACAACCATCCACCATTACTCTCTGGCATCATCCCCAATCAGTACCCCGTTCCTGCCTTCTCCCCATATCCCCTGACTCCATTATCTTTAAGAACCCTATCTAGCTCTCTCTTGAAAGCATCCAGAGAATTGGGTTCCACCACCTCTGAGGCAGAGAACTCCACAGACTCACCACTCTCTGGGTGAAAAAGTTTTTCCTCATCTCTGTTCTAAATGGATCTCGGAGAAAACCCACGCAGGTCACGGGGAGAAGGTACAAACTCCGTCCAGGCAAGACTTGTAGTCGGGATTGAACCCAGGTCTCTGGCACTGCAAGCGCTGTAAGGCAGCAACTCTACCGCTGCACCACCGTGCCACTCAAATGCAGCTGGAGGTGCAAAGTCAAACACATTTTGTGTTTAATGTCAAACAATTGAACAGATTGAAATAAAAAATATATATAATAATAATAATAATAATATCTTTATTTATAAAGCGCTTTTAGACAACATCAGTTACCACAAAGTGCTGTACATAGGAAGTCAACAAAAAGTTATTACAAACTACTAAAACCATTAAGACGACAGGACTATAAAAACAGTAAAAATTAAAAGACATTAAAAGCACTAAAACAGGAACAATGTCTCAGCCAGTGTCGAAAGCCAGTGAATAAAAGTGAGTTTTTAGGGCAATAATATCAATATATTAATATCAATATTATCATATTAATATAATATATATCATATTAATATCAATAGAGAAATAGACTTGCAGCATTGATACCGGCCCTTCGGCCCAACTTGCCCACACCAACCTACATGACACATCTACTAGAGTCCCACCTGCCTGCATTTGGCCTGCATTGAGACAGGAACATGGAAAGGACAGGTTTAGAGGGATATGGGGCAAATGCAGGAAGGTGGGGCATGTTGGTCGGCACGGGAAAGTTGGGTCTAAGGGACTGTTTCCACCAACAATGACTCTATCTACCACACCTGGCAAAATTGCCCTGGGATGAACATATTATATGTCAGAAGGAGATTCGATCACCCCGATCAACAGCTGCGAGAATTTTGATGGCCCCGACAGTGGATGGTCCGATTGCCACAACAACGGGAGAATAAAGAGGGAGATGTTCGGACCTTATTACCTTCCATCACAGTGAGGAATGCTAGTAGCCGCTGTGGTGGATGCTTATGTTATCTTACGTGGCTGTGTGTCTTGTTACTTTTCACTTAGCACGGCTGTATGGTAACTGAAATGTCACTGTAACTTAACTGGTACGTGTGACAATAAACTGACCTTGGAACCTTTGAAACCTTGAAGTAGAAACAAGGAACTGCAGAAGCTGGTTTACAAAAAAAGACACAAGGTGCCCGGAAGAAACTCAGCTGGTCAGGCAGCATCTCAGGAGAACATGAATAGGTGACGTTTCAGGTCGGGGCTGATTGAGTCCTGACCCAAACCATCACTTAACTGGGATTGACGTTACAAAGTGTTTAAGAAGGAACTGCAGATGCTGGAGAATCGAAGGTACACAAAAAAGCTGGAGAAACTCAGCGGGTGCAGCAGCATCTATGGAGCGAAGGAGGGTTTCGGCCCGAAACGTTGCCTATTTCCTTCGCTCCATAAATGCTGCTGCACCCGCTGAGTTTCTCCAGCTTTTTTGTGTACCTTTGACGTTACAAAGTGCTGAGGTAACTCAAGCGGGTCAGGCAGCATCTCTGGAGAACATGGATAGGTAATGTGTCCAGTCGGGACCCTTGTTCAGACTGATTCTAGAGAGGGGCGGGTGAAAGCTGGAAGAGAGGAGAGCAGGTCAAGGTCTAGCAGGTCATCGTCATGGTGATCCCTCCAAGGTTGAGGACGATGGTCTACATTCTGTTGTTTTTACGGACTCTCAGGCGGCTTATGGATCCAATCCTGGCTTTGAAAGTTCTTCGACATTCAGGACACAGGTCGGGCTTTAGCTGTTGCTGTGTCTCTTTCCATTTTCTTCTCCTTTCTTCTAATTCTGCGCACCTATCGGCTTTGAAGGTCGCTGTTCCTTCTTGGATGATGGTTCACCAGAGTTTCCTGTCCTTGGCATTGGTTTACCAATTGTCGATGTGGATTTCATATTTCTTCATGCTGGCTTTTAAGGCGTCATTGAATCTCTTCCCTTGTCCGCCTCTTTGATGTTTGCCTTCTTTAAGCTGGGAGTAGAAGGTTTGCTTTGGTAAACGCTCGTCTTCCATCCGAACAACACGACCCATCTTAGTTGGTTCTTGATGACGAAGGCTTCGATGCTAGATGTTTATGGTGAGGAGGGATTGTTTGATTGATAGATGGGTTTGACATAGACCATGGAAGAAAAGGCAGAATGTTTAGTTTAGTTTATTTAGTTTAGTTCAGAGTTACAGCGCGGAAACAGGCCCTTCCGCCCACCGAATCCGCGCCGACACTAACACTATCCTACACACCCTCTTGGGACAATTTACATTCATGCCAAGCCAACTAACCTACAACACAGTCCGTCTTTGGAGCGTGGGGGCTAACAGACGATCTCGGAGAAAACCCAAGCAGGTCACGGGGAGAACATACAAACTCCGTACAGACAGGCACCCGTAGTCGGGATTAAACTTGGGTCTCCGGCGTTGCAAGGCAGTAACTCTACTGCTCCGCCACCATGTCACCCTGGCATGAGACATAAGGATCGAAGAGGTGGGAATTGTGAAGCTGGAGGAAGGGCTGTAGGTGGAAGTGTGGGGGGGGGTGAATCAGGTGATGCATGGGGGTGTGAGTGGGGGGTGGGGGGAGATAGTGAAAAAAGAGGGTATGGAGAGAAAATTGTGTAGTTAGGAGAGAGAGTTATGTAGTTACCTAAAAGTGTAGTTCAACATTCATATTGTTGGGTTGTAAGTTACCCAAGGGGAATATGATTATATATCATCCTACAGGTAAGCAAATATTGTACAAAATCTGAAATATTCTTTGCAACAAAAAAATTGATAGTCAACCATGCTTGCTGAAAATCTCTGATCTGGAACCATGTCTTAATAGCTTGCTTATGAACTGTGTCAGGTAACATCAAACTTGATAGATCCTCCCAGCTAGCTATGCCTGAGAATATAAATGGCAGCACAAACTGGTATGAACCCAGAGCCCTATTGTGTGGGCACTTGTTCTGTTTAGTTTAGTTTAGTTTAGTTTAGTTTAGTTTAGTTTAGTTTAGTTTAGTTTAGTTTAGTTTAGAGAGATACAGCGCAGAAACAGGCCCTTCGGCCCACTGAGTCCGCACCGACCAGCGATCACCGCATATTATCATTACCGCAACACTACGGACAGGAAGGCTCTACAGAGGGTAGTGAGGGGAGCAGAGAGGATCATTGGCGTCTCCCTACCCTCGGTGCAAAACTGTTCCAGAGCCGCTGTCTGAAAAAAGCTGTGAGAATAGCTAAGGACAAACTGCACCCCCTCCACATACACCTGGATCTCCTGCCATCAGGCAAGAGATATCGAAGCATCAAAGCCCGGACTACAAGACTGCTAAACAGCTTCCTGCCATAGGCTGTGAGGCTGCTAAACAGTCACTCTGTACTCACAGTCACCTGATTCTGCGGCTTTGCACTGACATCTTAATAACACTGGCACTGGCCACTCAAATCAGCGGCCCTGGACATTTTAATGACTGTTTTTACTGTATTTTAATGTTGCTGTTTTGTGTGCGATGCTCCGCTATTCCCTGGGAAACATCTTCTCATTTTGCACTGTACAACTGTTGCTTTGCAAGATGACAATAAAGGTTGATTTGATTTGACATTAGGGACAATTTAAACTTACACCAAGCCAATTAACCTACAAACCTGTACGTCTTTGGAGTGTGGGAGGAATCCGAAGATCTCGGAGAAAACCCTTGCAGGTCACGGGGAGAACGTACAAACTCCGTACAGACAGGACCCGTAGTCGGGATCGAACCCGGGTCTCTGGCGTTGCAAGCGCTGTAAGGCAGCGACTCTACTTGCCGTTAGCTGGAAAACAACGCTGATTACTGAAGAAGCTCTGTCGTAGGGATGGATAAATATGATTAGAGGTGTCAATGTTCTTCCTGAGCCTCTTGAAACCAATTCATAGTCACAGAGTGATACAGCGTGGAAACAGGTCCCTCGGACCAACTTGCCCACACCGATCAACATGACCCAGTTGCACTGGTCCCACCTGCGTGTGTTTGGCCCGCATCCCTCCAAACCTGTCCTATCCATGTACCTGTCTAAATATTTCTCAAACCTTGTGATTATCCTTGCCTCAACTACCACCTCCAGCATCTCGTTCTGTACACCCACCACCCTTTGTGTAAAGAAAGTTGTCCCTCAGGTTCCTATTAAATCTTTCCTCCTTCACCTTAAACCTGTGTCCTTGGCCCTTGATGTGCGATTACCCGATCTATTCCTCTCATGATTTTGTACACCTCTAGAAACATAGAAACATAGAAATTAGGTGCAGGAGTAGGCCATTCGGCCCTTCGAGCCTGCACCGCCATTCAATATGATAATGGCTGATCATCCAACTCAGTATCCCATACCTGCCTTCTCTCCATACCCCCTGATCCCCTTAGCCACAAGGGCCACATCTATCTCCCTCTTAAATATAGCCAATGAACTGGCCTCAACTACCCTCTGTGGCAGAGAGTTCCAGAGATTCACCACTCTCTGCGTGAAAAAAGATCTTCTCATCTCGGTTTTAAAGGATTTCCCCTTTATCCTTAAGCTGTGACCCCTTGTCCTGGACTTCCCCAACATCGGGAACAATCTTCCTGCATCTAGCCTGTCCAACTCCTTAAGAATTTTGTAAGTTTCTATAAGATCCCCCCTCAATCTTCTAAATTCTAGAGAGTATAAACCAAGTCTATCCAGTCTTTCTTCATAAGACAGTCCTGACATCCCAGGAATCAGTCTGGTGAACCGTCTCTGCACTCCCTCTATGGCAATAATGTCCTTCCTCAGATTTGGAGACCAAAACTGTACACAATACTCCAGGTGTGGTCTCACCAAGACCCTGTACAACTGCAATTCATAGTCACAGAGTGATACAGCGTGGAAACAGGTCCCTCGGACCAACTTGCCCACACCGATCAACATGACCCAGTTGCACTGGTCCCACCTGCGTGTGTTTGGCCCATATCCCTCCAAACCTGTCCTATCCATGTACCTGTCTAAATACTTCTCAAACCTTGTGATGGTCCTTGCTTGAACTACCACCTCCAGCGTCTCGTTCTGTACACCCACCACCCTTTGTGTAAAGAAAGTTGTCCCTCAGGTTCCTAAATCTTTCCTCCCTCACCTTAAACCTGTGTCCTTGGCCCTTGATGTGCGATTACCCGATCTATTCCTCTCATGATTTTGTACACCTCTAGAAACATAGAAACATAGAAATTAGGTGCAGGAGTAGGCCATTCGGCCCTTCGAGCCTGCACCGCCATTCAATATGATAATGGCTGATCATCCAACTCAGTATCCCGTACCTGCCTTCTCTCCATACCCCCTGATCCCTTTAGCCACAAGAGCCACATCTAACTCCCTCTTAAATATAGCCAATGAACTGGCCTCAACTACCCTCTGTGGCAGAGAGTTCCAGAGATTCACCACTCTCTGTGTGAAAAAAGTTCTTCTCATCTCGGTTTTAAAGGATTTCCCTCTTATCCTTAAGCTGTGACCCCTCTAAAAGATCACCCTTCATCCTCCTATGCTCCAAGGAATAAATTCCTAGCCAGCTCAACCTCTCCCTGTAGCTCAGGGTCCCCGGGTCCCGGCAACATCCCTGTAAATATTCTCCGGACCTTTTCCAGCTTTTCCCTACAACACTTTCAATGTTGTAGGGAAGTTGCAGACATCTTTCCTACAACATGGTGACCAGAAATGAACACGGTACTCTAAAGTAGATAAAGAAAGCTGCAGAAACTCAGCGGGTGAGGCAGCATCTATGGAGGAAAGGTGTAGGTGACGTTTCGGGTCGAGACCCTTCTTCAGACTGATGTCGGGGGGGTGGGGGGGGGGGACGAAAGGAAGATGCGGAGAGAGTAGGCTATTGGGAAAGCTAGGAAGGGGGAGGGGGGGGAATGCTAAGTACTCTGTACATGATACTGATATCCTGATTGATACCAAGTATTCTGGTACTAAGTACTCTAAATGTGTCCTCACCATCATCTTGTACAACAGCAACATGACGTCCCAACATTTCTACATACTCTTTCCGACAACCACCTTTCCATTTCTCTCTCCCATTGGGGTTTGTACAGCTTTCTATTGAAGCTGCTTTGTATCCATTTCTATTCAGCTTTGAGTCAAACCTCACACTTAAGAGGGTGTTTCCCACTTTCTAACTTTGGAACGGACATGAGGAGGAATTTATGTTGTCAGAGGGTGGTGAATCTGATAGATCAGCCATGATTGAATGGCAGAATAGACTCGGTGGGCCGAATGGTCTAATTCTGCTCCCGTTACTTAATGGTCAAATAGGCGGCATGTTGGCGCAGCGGTAGAGTCGCTGCCTTCCAGCGCCGGAGACCCATGTTCGATCCTGACTACGGGTGCTGTCGGTACGGGGTTTGTACGTTCTCCCCGTGACCTGCGTGGAGTTTACTCTGAGATCTTCAGTTTCCTCCCACACTCCAAAGACGTACAGGTTTGTAGGTTAATTGGCTTGGTGTAAGTGTAAAATAAATTGTCCCCTGTGAGGCAGTGTTAATGCGCGGAGATCAGCGCGGACACAGTGGGTCGAAGAGCCTGTTTCCGCGCTGCATCTCTAAACTAAACTAATGATCGTATTATACGTGGTACAGCTTCAAAAAACTATGCATTTCTAGCATAACATCTGATACTAAAGTTGTATTAACCACTGCTGTTGGATAAATGTTGTTCATCTTTAATAAGCAAAGATTAGATCAGGCAGCATCAGTGGAAAGAGAAACAGATCTTTTTCTCAGCTATTTCAGGTTAAAGATACTTCATCCTATTTTGTGTTGTAATGGATATAAATAAAACATATTTTCCTTACACTACTTGTGGATATTACATCCATTTTTTTTCTTTACTAAGCCCGGTGCGGTGCGGCACGGTGGCGCAGCGGTGGAGCTACTGCCTGACAGCGTCAGAAACCCGGGTTCGATCCTGACTACGGGCGCTTGTCTGTACGGAGGTTGTACGTTCTCCCCGTGACCTGCGTGGGTTTTCTCCGAGATCTTCGGTTTCCTCCCACATTCCAAAGACGGACAGGTTTGTGAGTTAATTGGCTCGGTATAAATGTAAAATTGTCCCCAGTGTGTGTGTGTGTGTGTGTGTGTGTAGGTTGGTGTTAGTGTGTGGGGATCGCTGGTCTGCGCAAACTCGGTAGGCCAAAGGTCCTGTTTCCATGCAGCATCTCTAAACAGAGAAACTAATGCCCCCGTCCCACTTAGGAAACCTGAACGGAAACCTCTGGAGACTTTGCGCCCCACCCAAGGTTTCCGTGCGGTTCCCGGAGGTTGCAGGTGGTTGCCGGAGTGGTTGCAGGTAGTGGAAGCAGGTAGGAAGACTGACGAAAACCTCCGGGAACCGCACGGAAAACCTTGGGTGGGGCACAAAGTCTGCAGAAGTTTCCGTTCAGGTTTCCTAAGTGGGACAGGGGCATAAAACCATCTTTACAATCTTCACATCTCTGAATTTACGATGCGATCTGATAGAACATTCTCCCAGGAGGGAAATGGATCTGCCAACAGTCATAGAGAGAGTACAGAGGAGATTTACTAGAATGTTGCCTGGGTTTCAGCAACAAAGTTACAGAGAAAGGTTGAACAAGATAGGTCTTTATTCTTTGGAGCGCAGAAGGTTAAGGGGGGACTTGATAGAGGTCTTTAAAATTGTGAGAGGGATAGACACAGTTGACGTGGATAAGCTTTTTCCATTGAGAGTAGGGAAGATTCAAACAAGAGGACATGATTTGAGAATTAAGGGACAAAAGTTTAGGGTTAACATGAGGGGGAACTTCTTTACTCAGAGAGTGGTGGCTGTGTGGAATGAGCTTCCAGTGGAGGTGGTGGAGGCAGGTTCGTTGGTATCATTTAAAAATAAATTGGATAGGTATATGGACGGGAAAGGAATGGAGGGTTATGGTCTGAGTGCAGGTAGATGGGACTAGGGGAGATTAAGTGTTCGGCACGGACTAGAAGGGCCGAGATGGCCTGTTTCTGTGCTGTAATGGTTATATGGTTATATAAAAACGCAAGATACATGAAACATGAAATTAAAGTGAGGAGTGGAAAGGATTGGGGATGGGCACAGATTTGGGGAGTTGGAATGGGGGTGGGGGGGACTCAATCTACCCCATGACAGAAGGGGGAGGAGTTGTACAGTTTGATAGCCACAGGGAAGAAGGACCTCCTGTGGCGTTCTGTGCTGCATCTTGGTGGAACCAGTTTGTTGCTGAAGGTGCTCCTCAGGTTGACCAATGTGTCATGGAGGGGGTGGAGATGTATTGCCCAGGATGCTCTGCAGTGTATCGAGTACCTCTAATAATTATGGCCCAACTGGTGTCTGAGTAACATAATTGTATTGAACAACACACTCCAATATGAGCGCTGAGGATTTATTTAAGTACATTTAACGAGAATACCTTACACTTCCCCTTGACTTGGTCTATATCTCAACTGGATCATTTGGCAGTAGGATCAATATTCCAACCATTTTCCCTTCTTCCTGAATTCCCTTTTGGTATAATTGGAGACTCTATATTTATTGACTCCAGTTTAGGTTTCTCTGCAGGCCTAATCAAGCTTTCATCTCCTCGATCCTGACAAAAGATAAAACTGATTTCTGAGATATGATTCTATTAGTAGATGTTATTTTTTGCAGAGTAAAACTCTGGCCTAACTCTGCAAGTGGGCTATTGCATGCATCCATCACAACTGTAAGAAATTACCAAAATCTTTTTTTTTGTTATTGAATTTAGTTTTATTTTTTTTTAGTTTTGGAAATCGTGCGTGGGAACAGGCCCTTCGGCCCAGCGAGCCCGCACCGACCAGCGATCCCCGCGCACTCACACCACCCTACACACACTAGGGACAATTTACATCCATACCAAGCCAATGAACCAACCAACCTGCACGTCTTTTGAGTGTGGGAGGAAACCGAAGATCTCGGAGAAAACCCACGCAGGTCACGGGGAGAACGTGCAAACTCCGTACAGGCAGCACCAGTAGTCAAGATCGAACCCGGGTCTCTGGCACGGTAAATCTATCGCAGAGCCATCGTGCTGCCCAGCGCAGATAGATATAGACAATAGACAATAGACAATAGACAATTGGTGCAGGAGTAGGCCATTCGGCCCTTCGAGCCTGCACCACCATTCAATGCGATCATGGCTGATCATCCCCAATCAGTACCCCATTCCTGCCTTCTCCCCATATCCCCTGACTCTGCTATTTTCAAGAGCCCTACCTAGCTCTCTCTTGAAAGCATCCAGAGAACCGGCCTCCACCGCCATCTGAGGCAGAGAATTCCACAGACTCACCACTCTCTGTGTGAAAAAGTGTTTCCTCGTCTCCGTTCTAAATGGCTTACCCTTTATTCTTAAACTGTGTGGCCCCTGGTTCTGGACTCCCCCAACATTGGGAACATGTTTCCTGCCTCTAGCGTGTCCAAACCCTTAACAATCTTCCTTTAAAGGACCCTCAAACAAGATCATTCAGGGAGGTTTAGTTTTAGCAGACCAGCGGTAGAGATGCTGCCTCACAGCACCAGAGCCAAGGGTTCAATCCCGACTATGGGTGCTTGTTTTGTACGGAGTATGTACATTCTCTATGTGACCACGTGGGTTTTCTCCGGGTGCTCCGGTTTACCCCTGCACTTCAAAGTCACACAGGTTTGCAGGTGAATTGGCTTCAGTAAAGATCGTATTGTCTTTAGCGTGTGGGATAGTGCTGATGTACAGGGATCGCTGGTCGGAACGGACTCGTTGGGCCGAAGGGCCTGTTTCCATGCTGTATCTCCAAACTAAACTAAAATAAGCTGCAGAGAAAGTGCAGGTAAAAAAAAGTGCCAGGGCCTCAATGAGGTGGAAACAAAGAACAGCAGATGCTGGTTTATACCAAAGATACACATACAACGCTGGAGTAATCAGCGGGTTAGGCAGCATCTCTGGAGAAATAAATGAGGCGATGTTTCTGGCCGAGACCCTTCTTCAGACTGAATGTAGAGATGGGGAGGGGGAGGGGAGGAGGAGGGGTGACCCAGTGGTATGAACATTAATTTCTCTCATTTCAAGTAACTCCTGCATTCCCTCCCCTCCCCTCCCAAGTCGTCCTACCAGTTCCACTGTCCGCATCTTTGTAACCCTCTCATTATCACACCTTCTAACGGCCAACAATGGAACATTGTGGGCTCCACCCTTGCTGAGGTCATCTGTTGCCGGCCCTGATTTGTTCTGACCTTTTCACCCACCCCCCCCTCCCCACCTTCCACCACTGCCTTCAGTCCAAAGTAGTCTTCTGACCCGAAACGTCGCCTAGAATAGATAGAATAGAATAGTTTCTTTATTGTCATTGTAACATGAACCATGTACAACGAAATTTAAAAATGTCAGCCAGTCAGTGCACCATTCAAACATTTCTAAAAGCTAACGATACATACAAGATAAAATATTAAAAAAGATAAACAACTAAAATAAATATCATGAAAATAGCACGCATAAACACCCAACCCTCCATCCTTCTGTCGATTTCACAGTGTACCACAGTCCCTTAGTATGTCTCGCCCCTGCGTTCCTTGGCGGCTACATGTAGTGCTTTTATAGCAGTGGGGTAAAAACAGTTTTTAAGTCTGTTTGTCCTTGTCCTTGTAGATCTGTACCGTCTGCCTGACGGCAACAGTTCAAACAGGGGGTGGGAAATGTCCTTTATAATACTCTAGGATTTTTTGATGCAGCGGGAACTGTGTAGGTCCTCCAAGGTAAGGAGAGGGCAGCCGACAATCCTCTGGGCGTTGTCAATGGCCCTCTGCAGCGCTTTCCTCTGAGCCGCTGTGCAGCTGGTGTACCACACGCATACACAGTATGTTAGGATGCTCTCAATGGAGCACCGATAAAAGGACAGCAGCAGTCTCTGAGTGATGTTATTCTTCCTGAGCAAAACCTATTAGTTTCAGTTCCGTTTAGTTTAGCTTATTGTCACGTGTACCGAGGTACAGTGAAAAGCTTTTGTTGGGTGCTAACCAGTCAACGGGAAGACTATAGATGATTACACTCTGGCCGTCCACAATGTCCAGATACAGGATAAAGAAAATAAAGTTCAATAAATTCTGATTAAAGTCTCGTGCATAAAATTACATAATTTTTGGAGAGGAATTTTTGAAATTCTCTCAAAAATACTAAAAACAAGATTGGACCCCGACACGGGATTGATGATTCTAGGTACGGCAGAAACCTGCTCTGAGCTATCAATATTTCAAAGACGTTTCCTCAATTATGGTCTGATGACGGTGAAAAAACGAATACTTACATTTTGTAAACATACAGCAGTCCCTACTCTTAAAATGTGGATTACAAACATGTCTGAGACGCTACATCTTGAAAATATGAGACTTGTCTTAGCAGAAAAACCAGAGCATTTTTCAAAGACATGGACACCATTCATTGATTTATTCCAAGGATAGTGTGGTGCAACACAACTTTGGATTTAAATCTCACTAGACCAATGGCAGACCCGTTGGGTCTGCTCCCCCAACGCAGCCGTTCCCTACCCGTAGCCGTTCACTACCCGCAGCCCCCACGGGAGACGTGGCCCTCGAACTGAAGCCGTTCTTGAAAGGCCGAATTAAATGGCGTCTCTTGAGGTTGAAATGCGGGCGCCAGCAGCCGTTATGGTCGCTGGCCAGCAGGAGGCGACAAAATGAGTGAGTGGGGAGGGGGGGGGGGGAGAAGGATTTGATTAAAAACGTGTACTTAAAGGCGATGAAATGTAATGAGGAGCGGATACTTACAAAGAAAAGCGAAATCTCCACCGAAATGGAATAGACCTGCGAGATTGAGCGTCTGGATTTGGCGTGGCAGTAAATCAAAGGAAGAAAGTAAAAGGATCCATTCCGATTGGACATCTGTGAGCATCGTCCGTTCCGATTGGACATCTGTGAGTATTGGGCACGAATCAAAAGGCAGAAAGGCAGCCAGTCGTCAGGCACAGAGATAGATAGATAGATAGATAGATAGATAGATAGATAGATAGATAGATAGATAGATAGATAGATAGATAGATAGATAGATAGATAGATAGATAGATAGATAGATGATAGATAGATAGCAGATAGAAGATTACGGGTTGGGTGATGGGTAGGGAGGGATGCAAGGCAGGTATATCATCACCTTTTTTTTCTTTCTGTTTTTGTCTTTTTATTTCTCTGTCTTCCTTATTTCTTTTACTCACTCTTTGGCTGCACCAATTTGGTAGTCTAGGGGTTCTATCCTTACACATTCACATTCTCTTTCTTACTGTTTCTTTCTTCTTTTCTCTTAATTATTGCTAAAAGTCAAAATTGAAGCTGTACAATAACTATATTATGTCATGTGCCGTTGCTTATATTTTCGTACATTTGCATCTAATAAAAAAATTTTTTAAAGTCTGATCAAAGATAGTCCGAGGGTCTCCAATGAGGTTGATGGCTGGTCAGGACCCCTCTCCAGTTTGGTGATATGATGATTCAGTTGCCTGATAACAGCTGGGATGAAACTGTCCCTTATAGAAACATAGAAACATAGAAATTAGGTGCAGGAGTAGGCCATTCGGCCCTTCGAGCCTGCACCGCCATTCAATATGATCATGGCTGATCATCCAACTCAGTATCTTGTATCTGCCTTCTCTCCATACCCTCTGATCCCCTTAGCCACAAGGGCCACATCTAACTCCCTCTTAAATATAGCCAATGAACTGGCCTCGACTACCCTCTGTGGCAGAGAGTTCCAGAGATTCACCCCTCTCAAGTTTTTCTCATCTCGGTTTTAAAGGATTTCCCCGTTATCCTTAAGCTGTGACCCCTTGTCCTGGACTTCCCCAACATCGGGAACAATCTCCCTGCATCTAGCCTGTCCAACCCCTTAAGAATTTTGTAAGTTTCTATAAGATCCCCTCTCAATCTCCTAAATTCTAGAGAGTATAAACCAAGTCTATCCAGTCTTTCTTCATAAGACAGTCTTGACATCCCAGGAATCAGTCTGGTGAACCTTTTCTGCACTCCCTCTATGGCAATAATGTCCTTCCTCAGATTTGGAGACCAAAACTGTACGCAATACTCCACGTGTGGTCTCACCAAGACCCAGTACAACTGCAGTAGATCCTCCCTGCTCCTATACTCAAATCCTTTTGCTATGAAAGCTAACATACCAATCGCTTTCTTCACTGCCTGCTGCACCTGCATGCCTACTTTCAATGACTGGTGTACCATGACACCCAGGTCTCGCTCATCTCCCTTTTTCCTAATCGGCCACCATTTAGATAATAAGAGGTTATCTGGAGGTTACACATCCACCAAGCCAATTAACCTACAAACCTGTATGTCTTTGGAGTGTGGGAGGAAACCGAAGATCTCGGGGAAAACAAACACAGGTCACAGGGAGAACGTACAAACTCCATACAGACAGCACCCGTAGTCGGGATCGAACCTGGGTCTCCGGCGCTGCAAGCTCTGTAAGGCATCAACTCTATTGCTGCGCCACCGTGCCGCACCTCTCTAGTTGTCCTGGACTGCCCTCTAGTTGGTGGTAGGATGGTTCAGTTGCCTGATAACAGCCGGGAAGAAACTGTCCCTGAATCTTGAGGTGTGCGTTTTCACACTTCTGTACCTCTTGCCTGATAGGCGAGGGGAGAAGAGGGGGTGACACGTCCTTGACCACCTCACTCCCCTTTAACCGGTTGCCTTCCTCCGATCAGAATCATTCCTCTCACTGCATTTCGCAACCCTTTCTATGTTTGCTGGAGATCCTTTCAGAGTTTAGAATATTGGATGTGTCGCCAAATCAAAGCAAGAAAGTGTCAGGCAAACGCCAACCTGAGCGGATTCATAAACAATTTACATTTCATATTCTCCTTGCTTGAGGAAAAAACACATTATTTCATGACAAGATGAAAGAGGAGGATTGATCTGACTGTCAAAAGCGACAAAGATTGTGACAGGATTTAAAGAAACAGCAATATGACAAACGCAAGACAAAAGAGTATTTCATTTCCATCCTAGCTATCCTTGTTGAGCAAGGCTATTAAACAATCGTACATCAATTCAACAGCTCCAGTGCCAGGAGCAGCTCATTACAGTCAAACACCTCAACATTCCCACAGCTTTTGATTTCTGTCGATCTAGAAGAACGGCGCGGCACGGTGGCGCAGCGGTAGAGTTGCCACCTTTACAGCGCCCGAGACCCGGGTTCGATCCCGACCACGGGTGCTGTCCACACGGAGTTTGTACATTCTCCCCGTGACCGCGTGGGTTTTCTCCGGGTGCTCTGGTTTCTCCCACGTTCCAAAAATGTGCAGATTCATTGGCGTTATTCAAAGTGCAAGCTGTCCCGTGTCCGGGGTGATCGCTGGTCGGCACGGACTCGGTGGGCTGGAGGGCCGGTTTCCACGTGGTATCTCGAAAGACTAAAGTCCAATGTATTGTATTGTATTCTTGTATTGTATTCAAATTTATTGTCATTGTCTCAATTAGAGACAACAAAATGAATTTCCCTTTACAGTCAGTATCATAAAAATAAAGAAATAATAAATAATAAAACATATTAAAAATAAAATAGAATTAAAAAAAACACAGAAAGTCCACGACACAACACAACACAATGGCACCAAGGTGAGGAAGGCACCATAGTCCAGCCAACCTCCACTCCGATCTTCCCAGATGTTCACCTGTGTTCGGGGCCTTCTGAGCACCCGCAGTCGCCGCCACGGGCGGGCCGATGCTCAGGCCCTCACGCCGGGCTGATGGAACGCCGCCGCCGGTGAAAATCCTCCTCAGCGGCCCGGACCTCCCGATCAGCCGCCTCCCACCGGAGTCCGCAGCTCCCGATTCCGCAGGCCGAGCCGGGCAGAGCCGCAGGACCCCACGATGTTTGTCAGCGCAGCCAGCGTTGGGAGCTCCGCAAACCGCAGCTCCAGGATGTCGGTGCCGCAGGCCCAGCACCGGGCTCCAGACGGCGATCCCCGGTAAGGCGTCACCAGCCCCGCGATGTATCAGCGCTGCCCCGCCGCTGCTGGAGCTCTGGTCGGTCCAGGCAGGAAAGGCCGTGTCAATCCAGTAGGTAGGCTGCTGCGGGGGAGGGGGGGGGGAGGGGGCGAGGACGGGACTCGAACAATAGTCGCGTCCTCACCAGGAAGCGACTGAAGGACGGTATTCCCCGAACCGTACCCTCTTCCCCCACATTAAAACATTAAAAAAAACATAAAAAACACACTTCAACATAACAAAAAAAACCGAAAAAAACAAAAAGATACCGGGCTGAAGGTGGAGGCAGCTGGCACCAGCACCACCGGAAGTACAACACTGTCAATGTAAATTTACCTGTCAAAATGCCTTTTATAGACAATAGACAATAGGCAGTAGGTGCAGGAGTAGGCCATACGGCCCTTCGAGCCAACATCGCCATTCAATGTGATCATGGCTGATCATCCCCAATCAGTACCCCGTTCCTGCCTTCTCCCCATATCCCCTGACTCTGCTATCTTTAAGAGTCCTATCTAGCTCTCTCTAGAAAGTATCCAGAGAACCGGCCTCAATCACCCTCTGAGGCAGAGAATTCCACAGACTCACCACTCTCTGGGTGAAAATGTATTTCCTTGTCTCTGGCTTACGCCTTATTCTTAAACTGTGGCCCCTGGTTCTGGACTCCCCCAACATCGGGAACTTGTTTGCTGCCTCTAGCGTGTCCAAACCCTTAATTATCGTATATGCTTCAATAAGATTCCCTCTCATCCTTCTAAACTCCAGAGTGTACAAGCCCAGCTGCTCCATTCTCTCAGCATACGACAGTCCCGCCATCCCGGGAATTAACCTTGTAAACCTACGCTGCACTCCCTCAATAGCAAGAATGTCCTTCCTCAAATTAGGGGACCAAAACTGCACACAATACTCCAGGTGTGGTCTCACTAGGGCTCTGTACAACTGCAGGAGGACCTCTTTGCTCCTTTACTCAACTCCTCTTATTATGAAAAGTTTTAAATGTTGTTATTAAATGAATGTATGAATGTATGAATACTTTCTAGTCACAAGTGACAAGACACAGTGAAATTCTTAGTCACATTAAGGGCGCCAAACAATGTTACAAACTGCTCTTCACCACCCACACCACAGCCCTCTCACCCCCCCACCCCCCTGACCACCCACCACCCCCCCCCACCACACATCGCCTCGTCCCCACCTGCCTTCCTCCGGACCCAACCCCCATCCCTGTCGAGTGTTCACCATCCCCCCCGACCTCCCCCTCTCCAACACCGAACGGTCCGTCCTCAACAGAGGTCTTACCTTTGTCCCCCTCCGTCCCCACCTCAATGAATTCCGCGCACACCACGACTTGGAGCGCTTCTACCGTCGCCTCCGCCTCACAGCGTACTTCCATGGGAAGGAGTCCTCGCCCCCCACTGATGACCCCTTTTCCCGTCTCCAACGCACCCCCTCCTCGTGGAACCCCCCTCGTGGCCAATTTCCGGCTTTAGAACTTTTTATCAATAACTGCCGTCGCGACATCAACCGCCTCAACTTCTCCACTCCCCTGTCTCACTCCAATCTCTCACCACAGGAACGCTCTGCCATCGACTCACTCCGCAACAACCCAGATTTGGTTATCAAACCCGCTGACAAGGGAGGTGCCGTGGTAGTCTGGCGCGCCGATCTCTACAAAGCTGAGGCCACGCGCCAACTATCGGACACCTCCTCCTACTTACCCCTGGACCATGACCCCACTGACGAGCACCAGGCCACCATCTCCAGCACCATCACCAACTTCATCCACTCCAATGCCCTACCCGACCGAGCCTCCAACCTCATCGTTCCCCAGCCCCGCACAGCCCGATTTTACCTTCTCCCTAAAATCCACAAACCAGATTGTCCCGGAAGACCCATTGTCTCCGCCTGTTCGTGCCCCACCGAACTCATTTCCAAATACCTTGACTCCATCCTATCACCCTTGGTTAAATCCCTCCCTACCTATGTCCAAGACACCTCAGACACTCTCCGTCGTCTCCGCGCATTCAATTCTCTAGGCCCTCACCCCCTCATCTTCACCATGGACGTCCAATCACTATACACCTCCATCCCCCACCACGATGGTCTCACAGCCCTCCGGTTCTTCCTCGACCAGAGAAGCAACCCATACCCAGCCACTGACACTCTCCTCCTCCGCCTAGCGGAGCTGGTCCTTACCCTCAATAACTTCGAGTTCGACTCCTCCCACTTCCTCCAAATACAAGGCGTAGCTATGGGCACACGCATGGGCCCCAGCTATGCCTGCCTATTTGTAGGTTACGTCGAACAATCCTTGTTCCATACATACCAGGGCCCCATCCCCAACCTCTACCTCCGCTACATCGACGACTGCTTTGGTGCCACCTCCTGCACCCGCACACAACTGACTGACTTCATCCACTTCACCACTAATTTCCACCCGGCACTGAAATACACCTGGACCATCTCCGACACTTCCCTACCATTCCTTGACCTCACTATCTCCATTGCAGGTGATAGACTTCTAACCGACATACACTATAAACCCACTGACTCCCATGGCTATCTGGACTACACTTCTTCCCACCCTGCTTCCTGTAAGGACTCCATCCCCTACTCCCAATTCCTCCGTCTACGCCGTATCTGCTCCACGGATGAGGCGTTCCACACCAGGACATCTGAAATGTCCTCACTATTCAGGGAACGGGGGTTCCCCTCCTCCACCATAAATGAGGCTCGCACCAGGGTCTCTTCCATACCCCGCAACACTGCTCTCTCTCCCCATCCCCGCACTCGCAACAAGGGCCGAGTCCCCCTAGTCCTCACCTTTCACCCCACCAGCCATCACATACAAAAAATAATCCTCCGTCAGTTTCGCCACCTCCAACGTGACCCCACTACTGGCCACATCTTCCCATCTCCCCCCATATCTGCCTTCCGCAAAGACCGCTCCCTCCATAACTCCCTTGTCAATTCTTCCCTTCCCTCTCGGTCCACCCCCTCCCCGGGCACTTTCCCTTGCGGCCGCAGCAGATGCAACACTTGTCCCTTTACCTCCCCCCTCAACTCCTTTCAGGGACCCAAGCAATCGTTCCAGGTGCGACAGAGGTTTACCTGCATCTCTTCCAACCTCATCTATTGCGTCCGCTGCTCTAGATGTCAGCAGATCTATATCGGTGAGACCAAGCGGAGGTTGGGCGATCGTTTCGCCGAACACCTCCGCTCGGTCCGCAATAACCTAGCTGACCTCCCGGTGGCTCAGCACTTCAACTCCCCCTCCCACTCCGTCTCCGACCTCTCTGTCCTGGGTCTCCTCCATGGCCACAGCGAGCAGCACCGGAAATTGGAGGAACAGCACCTCATATTCCGTTTGGGGAGTCTGCACCCCGGGGGCATGAACATCGACTTCTCCCAATTCTGTTAGTCCTTGCTGTCTCCTCCCCTTCCTCAGCTCCCCTGCTGTCTCCTCCCACCCTCCAGCCTTCCGGCTACTCCTCCTTTTCCCTTTCTTGTCCCCACCCACCCCCACCCCTGATCAGTCTGAAGAAGGGTTTCGGCCCGAAACGTTGCCTATTTCCTTCGCTCCATAGATGCTGCTGCACCCGCTGAGTTTCTCCAGCTTTTCTGTGTAACCTTCGATTCTCCAGCATCTGCAGTTCCCTCTTTAACAATGTTACAAATTATCCCGGTGTGGGAATGGGAAAGGGAACTAAAGTGTTTGGCAGGTACACAAAAAAAGCTGGAGAAACTCAGCGGGTGCAGCAGCATCTATGGAGCGAAGGAAATAGGCAACGTTTCGGAACGAAACGTTGCCTATTTCCTTCGCTCCATAGATGCTGCTGCACCCGCTGAGTTTCTCCAGCTTTTTTGTGTACCTTCGATTTTCCAGCATCTGCAGTTCCTTCTTAAACATAGAGTGATTGGCAACTGGAAGATCAGGTAGGTCCAGGCGGACTCAGCGAAGGTATTCATCGAAACGGATGGTTTTGCCGATGTATACGACTCCACATCTTGAGCAACGAATACAGTAGATGAGGTTGGAGGAGGCGCAAGTGAGTCCCAGCCTCACCTGAAGGGACTGCCGGGGTCCCTGGACAGAGTCGAGGGAGGAGGTATAGGGAACAGGGCTGCAACACTGCCTATATCTCCCATTTCCCTTTCCCCTGACTCTCAGTCTGAAGAAAGCACTCGGGCAGAAATGTCACCTACTCCTTCTCTCCAGAGACGCTACCTGACCCGCTGAGTTACTCCAGCTTTTTCTGGCAATCTCAGTGTAGACCACCATGTTGCCTTCAACAGAACAGTGGCACCAAAAGCATTTCATTGACTGTAAGAAGCTGTTAAAGCTTGTCATGCCACATACTGCTGCCAACGTTTTGATCGAGCAGCCCAATTAGTCCCGCTCCTTCTGCTCTTTGCTTGGAGCTATTTAAATATTTACTCCTCGAAATATTTATTCAGTTCTGTTTTTGGAGGTTGATTATCAACCTACCTCTAACACAATGTAGAATCAAAGGAACTGCAGATGCCGGCTTACAAAGAAAAAGACATGTAATGCTGGAGCAACTCAGCGGGTCAGGGGGAACATGGATAGGGGTTGGGATTTGGGACGGGGCCAGTCTTCTTCATAGCAAAAGGATTTGAGTATAGGAGCAGGGAGGTTCTACTGCAGTTGTACAGGGTCTTGGTGAGAACACACCTGGAGTATTGCGTACAGTTTTGGTCTCCAAATCTGAGGAAGGGCATTATTGCCATAGAGGGAGTGCAGAGAAGGTTCACCAGACTGATTCCTGGGGTGTCAGGACTGTCTTATGAAGAAAGACTGGATAGACTTGGTTTATACTCTCTAGAATTTAGGAGATTGAGAGGGGATCTTATAGAAACTTACAAAATTCTTAAGGGGTTGGACAGGCTAGATGCAGGAAGATTGTTCCCGATGTTGGGGAAGTCCAGGACAAGGGGTCACAGCTTAGGGGTAACGGGGAAATCCTTTAAAACCGAGATGAGAAGAACTTTTTTTCACACAGAGAGTGGTGAATCTCTGGAACTCTCTGCCACAGAGGATAGTTGAGGCCAGTTCATTGGCGATATTTAAGAGGGAGTTAGATGTGGCCCTTGTGGCCAGGGGGATCAGAGGGTATGGAGAGAAGGCAGGTACGGGATACTGAGTTGGATGATCAGCCATGATCATATTGAATGGCGGTGCTGGCTCGAAGGGCTGAATGGCCTACTCCTGCACCTAATTTCTATGTTTCTATGTTTCTATAAAGTCCCGAAACATCACCTAGCCTTTTCCATCAGGGATGCTGCCTGACCCACTGAGTTTCTACAGCATTTTTGGTCTTTTCTTTACCACTAACACAAGGTCGGGCATCATTATCCGCAAACACCAAACCATTTGTGCAAAAGGTTGTCTTTAGTTTAGTTTATAGGCAATAGACAATAGACAATAGACAATAGGTGCAGGAGGAGGCCATTCGGCCCTTCGAGCCAGCACCGCCATTCAATGTGATCATGGCTGATCAACCCCAATCACTACCCCGTTCCTGCCTTCCCCCCATATCCCCTGACTCCGCTATTTTTAAGAGCCCTATCTAGCTCTCTCTTGAAAGTATCCAGAGAACCTGCCTCCACCGCCCTCTGAGGCAGAGAATTCAACAGATTCGCAACTCTCTGTGTGAAATAGTGTTTCCTCGTCTCCGTTCTAAATGCCTTACCACTTATTCTTAAACTGTGGCCCCTGGTTCTGGACTCCCCCAACATCGGGAACATGTTTCCTGTCTCTAGCGTGTCCAAACCCTTAATAATCTTATGTGTTTTAATAAGATTCCATCTCATCCTTCTAAACTCCAAGTCAAGTCAAGTCAAGTTTAGTTTGGTTTAGAGATGTAGCATGGAAACATGCCCTTCGGACCAACGAGTCCACACCGACCAGCGATCCCTGCCGCTAACACTATCCTACACAAACTGGGAACAATTTACATTTACCAAGCCAATTAACCTACAAATCTGTGCATCTTTAGAGTGTGGGAGGTAACCGAAGATCTCGGAGAAAACCCACGCAGGTCACGGGGAGAACGTACAAATTCCGTACAGACAGCACCCGTGGTCGGGATCGAACCCGGGTCTGGCGCTGAAAGGCAGTAACTCCACCTGCAGTGCCACCGGCTCTTTGGCCAAATGCCTCCACATCACTGAAGGCCTTCCATCCCTAATATCTTCATTCCCAAGGCAGGAGTGAAATGAGAGGTTGGCCAGGGTGGTGTGGGTCTCTGATGATGCTGGCTGCCCTTTTGAGGCAGCGACTCCAGTAGATCCATTCGATGGTGGGGAGGTCAGTACCAGTGATGGACCGGGCAGTGTTGACCACTTTTTTTGCAGTCTTCTTCACTCCTGGGCGTTCGAGTTGCCAACCCAGGTGTGATGCAACTAGTCAATATGCTCTCCAATGTACACCTGTTGAAGTTCCAGAGAATATATCAGTTGATGGACCGATCACCTCAATCTTCTAAGGAAGTAGAGATATTGATGGTTTTTCTATATGATTGCATGAATGTGCTGGGTCCAGGATAGATCTACAAAGAACTTAAAGAAAGGTAACTTTGAGGGTATGAGACGTGAATTGGCCAAGATTGACTGGCAATTAATTCTAAAAGGGTTGACGGTGGATATGCAATGGAAGACATTTAAAGACTGCATGGATGAACTACAAAAATTGTTCATCCCAGTTCGGCAAAAGAATAAATCAGGGAAGGTAGTACATCCATGGATAACAAGGGAAATCAGGGATAGTATCAAAGCGAAGGATGATGCGTACAAATTAGCCAGAAAAAGCAGCATACCGGAGGACTGGGAGAAATTCAAAGACCAGCAGAGGAGGAAAAGGGCTTAATTAGGAAAGGAAAAATAGATTATGAAAGAAAACTAGCAGGGAACATAAAAACTGACTGCAAAAGTTTTTATAGATATGTGAAAAGAAAGAGATTAGTTAAAACAAATGTAGGTCCCTTGCAGTCAGAAACAGGGGAGTTGATCATGGGGAACAAGGATATGGCGGACCAATTGAATAACTACTTTGGTTCCGTCTTCACTAAGGAAGACATAAATAATTTGCCGGAAATAGCAGGGGACCGCGGGGTCAAAGGAGTTGGAGGAATTGAGTGAAATCCAGGTTAGCCGGGAAGTGGTGTTGGGTAAATTGAATGGATTAAAGGCCGATAAATCCCCAGGGCCAGATAGGCTGCATCCCAGAGTACTTAAGGAAGTAGCTCCAGAAATAGTGGATGCATTAGTAATAATCTTTCAAAACTCTTTAGATTCTGGAGTAGTTCCTGAAGATTGGCGGGTAGCAAACGTAACCCCACTTTTTAAGAAGGGAGGGAGAGAGAAAATGGGGAATTACAGACCAGTTAGTCTAACATCGGTAGTGGGGAAACTGCTAGAGTCAGTTATTAAAGATGGGATAGCAGCACATTTGGAAAGTGGTGAAATCATTGGACTAATTCAGCATGGACTTACGAAAGGTAAATCATGTCTGACCAATCTTATAGAATTTTTCGAGGATGTAACTAGTAGCGTGGATAGGGGAGAACCAGTGGGTGTGGTGTATCTGGACTTCCAGAAGGCTTTCGACAAGGTCCCACATAAGAAATTAGTATACAAACTTAAAGCACAAGGCATTGGAGGTTCAGTATTGATGTGGATAGAGAACTGGCTGGCAAACAGGAAGCAAAGAGTAGGAGTAAACGGGTCCTTTTCACAATGGCAGGCAGTGACTAGTGGGGTACCCCAAGGCTCAGTACTGGGACCCCAGCTATTTACAATATATATTAATGATCTGGATGAGGGGAATTGAAGGCAATATCTCCAAGTTTGCGGATGACACTAAGCTGGGGGGCAGTGTTAGCTGTGAGGAGGATGCTAGGAGACTGCAGGGTGACTTGGATAGACTGGGTGAGTGGGCAAATGTTTGGCAGATGCAGTATAATGTGGATAAATGTGCGGTTATCCATTTTGGTGTCAAAAACAGGAAAGCAGACTATTATCTAAATGGTGGCCGATTGGGAAAGGGGGAGATGCAGCGAGACCTGGGTGTCATGGTACACCAGTCATTGAAGGTAGGCATGCAGGTGCAGCAGGCAGTAAAGAAAGCGAATGGTATGTTAGCTTTCATTGCAAAAGGATTTGAGTATAGGAGCAGAGAGGTTCTACTGCAGTTGTACAGGGTCTTGGTGAGACCACACCTGGAGTATTGCGTACAGTTTTGGTCTCCAAATCTGAGGAAGGACATTATTGCCATAGAGGGAGTGCAGAGACCGTTCACCAGACTGATTCCTGGGATGTCAGGACTGTCTTATGAAGAAAGACTGGATAGACTTGGTTTATACTCTCTAGAATTTAGAAGATTGAGAGGGGATCTTATAGAAACTTACAAAATTCTTAAGGGGTTGGACAGGTTAGATGCAGGAAGATTGTTCCCGATGTTAGGGAAGTCCAGGACAAGGGGTCACAGCTTAAGGATAAAGGGGAAATCCTTTAAAACCGAGATGAGAACAACTTTTTTCACGCAGAGAGTGGTGAATCTCTGGAACTCTCTGCCACAGAGGGTAGTTGAGGCCAGTTGATTGGCTATATTTAAGAGGGAGTTAGATGTGGCCCTTGTGGCTAAGGGGATCAGGGGGTATGGAGAGAAGGCAGGTACGGGATACTGAGTTGGATGATCAGCCATGATCATATTGAATGGCGGTGCAGGCTCGAAGGGCCGAATGGCCTACTCCTGCACCTAATTTCTATGTTTCTATGTTTCTATATGCACGCCCAGGAATATGAGGTTTTTTACTCTCTATCATTGTCCCGTTGGTTACGACAGGTGTGTGGATTCTCTTACATTCTCTGCCAAAGTCAACAATCAGTTCCTTGGTTTCACTGGAGTTGAGAGCATGGTATGAGGCTCATTGATCCACCTAGTCCACTTCAAACATCAATCGCCCATTAACACTCATTCAATATCCAAGGGGACTCCATCGAGTATGGCTGCCCAGCCTGCAGCTGTCCTTCCTTTAACACTTTTTTAATTTTTTAGTATGTTAAAAGTTTGTTTGGAGGTCTAATATTTTTAATGTGGGGGGGGGAGGGGGAAACTATTTTTCTCAGTCCCGACTTGGTCGGGGATACGGCTTTTCTCCGAGCCATATCTTCGCCCCTTCCTCGCCTACCACCGGGACTGGAGCGGCATTTCCTGCCGGGACCGGCCAAAACTTCGGCTTCGGATTCGGCGGCGGCGCAGTGCTGGGTCGCCATCGCGGAGCGGGCGATGCTTTACCCGGGTCGCCATGCGGTGGGCTGAGACTGCCGACTCCCAACATCGAGGAGCTGTGGTCGCGGAGCGTCAAGCCGCGGGCGGTGCTGGGTTTAAACACCGCGGAGCCTGGGATCTCTCGCCGAGATCGCCAGTGTCGGAGCCCCGACCAGCGCGGCCTGGGGGCTTCGGGAACCGCGGTCTCTGGCAGGAAGCGGCCGTTCCAGACACTCCAAGCCGCTGAGAGTCTTCTCTCGACGCCGGAGTTCCATCATCCGGCGAGAGGGCCTGAACATCAGGCCACCGTTGTGGCGACTGCGGAAGCTTCAATAGGCCCCGACCATGGGTGAACAAGGGGAAGAAGACTGGACTTTGCTGCCTTCCCTCAAAATGGGAACCATTGTGGGGGGATGGTTTTATATTTTATGTTCAATTATTTTTTAATGTGGTGTCTTGATTTTATTGGTGTGCCGGAAATGGCAACTCAAATTTCACGACACCAGAAATAGTGTATGTGACAATAAATATCCTTTGTCCTATGTCCTTTGTCGATGTTATCCCACATTCACATCCACTCCCATCACACCAGGAACAATTTTTCAGATGCCGGATTAAACCCGGGTATCAACGGACAATAGACAATAGACAATAGGTGCAGGAGTAGGCCATTTGGTCCTTCGAGCCAGCACCGTCATTCAATGTGATCATGGCTGATCATCCACAATCAGTACCCCGTTCCTGCCTTCTCCCCATATCCCCTGGCTCCGCAATCTTTAAGAACTCTATCTAATTCTCTTTTGAAAGCATCCAGAGAACCGGCCTCCACTGAGGCAGAGAATTCCACAGATTCACAACTCTCTGGGTGAAAAAGTTTATCCTCATCTCCATTTTAAGTGGCCAACCCAATATTCTTCAACTGTGGCCCCTGGTTCTGGACTCCCCCAACATCGGTAACATGTTTCCTGCCTCTTGTGTGTCCAATCCCTTAATAATCTTACATGTTTCATTAAGATACCCTCTCATCCTTCTAAATTCCAGTGTATACAAGCCCAGTTGCTCCATTCTTTCAACACATGACAGTCCAGCCATCCCGGGAATTAACCTTATAAACCTACGCTGCACTCCCTCAATAGCAAGAATGTCCTTCCTCAAATTTTGGGACCAAAACAACACACAATACTCCAGGTTATAAATCACCAGTTATAAGGTCACAAGGTCATAAGTGATTGGAGTAGAATTAAGCCATTCGGCCCATCACTGGAATTCACTGGAATTTAGAAGGATGAGAGGGTTACTTATAGAAACAATGTTTCAAGGTTAAGGTCAGTTGATTGTCACATGAACATTTAACATTCTTAAGGGATTGGACAGGCTAGGTGCAGGAAAATTGTTCCCCATGTAGGGGGAGTCCAGAACCAAAGGTCATGGTTTAAGATTAAGGGGTAGGCCATTTAGGACTGAGATGATGAAAAACTTGTTCACCAGAGTGTTGTGAATCTGTGGAATTCTCTGCCACAGAAGGCAGTGGAGGCCAATTTACTGGATGTATTCAAGAGGGTGTTAGATTTAGCTTTGGGCTAAGAGAATCAAGGGATATGAGGAAAAAGCATGAATGGGATACTGATTTTGGATGATCAGCCATGATCATATTGAATGGCGGAGCTAGCTCGAAGGGCCGAATGTCCTACTCCTGCACCTATTTTCTATGTTTCTATCAAGTCTACTCCCCCATTCAATCATGGCTGATTAACCTCTCCCTTCTAACCCCATTCCCCTGCCCACAACCTCTGACACCCGTACTAATCTATCTATCTTCTAGCTATCTTCTATATATTACTAAAAGTCTGATCTTGACCACTTTTGGCTCGCTGTGGTGTGATTTCCGAGAGAACGGCGCCACCTACGGCCGTCATTTTTGGCCACCTCGCTCAGAGCCCCCCTCCACCTTCCGGGTCCGGATGATTTTTCCCATCGATGAAATATCAGAGAGATATTAATGTTTTTGAAAAATTCCCCATTCTCTCTGCTGCCCCCGCTGGTGGCAGGGGGCGGGACTATAAAACCCGGAAGTGTAGTCCCTCACTCAGTCTCTGCCAGAGCCAGGAAGCGAGAGGGTCACGGCTCTCTGAGCTGCGAATAACACTGAACGCACGTCTACTCCACGGTGAGTCCCCTCGATGCGGCTGTAAGGCGGCTGCTGCCCCGCCTGTTTAACAAGTTTGTGATCACAAAATGAATTTTGGTTGTCAGGTGGCTGCAGCCAAATTGTTTGCCTTGGCTTGGCTTTTAAAATCGTTGCAACAGTTGGCTGCCAGCCCAATAATCCATTTGGCCCACAATGTCTATACTAGCCCTCTCGAAACCAGTACCTTCGGCCCGCAACACCCATACTAGTGCAACAGACAGCCACCCCCCCCCCACTGGCGAGCAATATTGGAATTGGTGGAGAGGTGGAATATTGCATTGGTGACCAGCCCTCCCGTGTGATGCTGGGACCCGACGGGTCCCACTTAGTCTAGTATATTACTAAAGCTCTCACCTTGGCCACTTTCGGTGTGGGTTGTAATTAAATTTGCGCAAAAACGATCCACCAGAGCACTGCGATTGTTCACCACCTTACTCGCCATTCTCCTCCGCTGCAAGTCAAATAAGTTTTGTTCCAATCGGTGAAATAGTACAAAACGTTTGAAGGTTTTGAAGGTTCCCCCTCCCCCACATCCCCCCCCCCCCCACATCCACCTCCCCCACATCCCCCTCCCCCACATCACTCCGCCCCTTAACCACACCACCCCCACACCCTCCCCCCCCCACTCCCCCCACGTATAAGATTATTAAGGGCTTGGACACACTAGAGGCATGAAACATGTTCCCGATGTTGGGGGAGTCCAGAACCAGGGGCCACAGATTAAAAATAAGGGGTAAGCCATTTAGAACGGAGATGAGGAAACACTTTATCACACAGAGAGTGTTGAGTCTGTGGAATTCTCTGCCTCAGAGGGCGGTGGAGGCAGGTTCTCTGGATGTTTTCAAGAGAGAGCTAGATAGGGCTCTTAAAGATAGCGGAGTCAGGGGATATGGGGAGAAGGCAGGAACGGGGCACTGATTGGGGATGATCAGCCATGATCACGTTGAATGGCGGTGCTGGCTTGAAGGGCCGAATGGCCTACCCCTGCACCTATTGTCTATTGTCTATTGTCTCTGTCTACTCGGCAGTGACAGTGAGAGTATTTGTCAAACCGACCTTGGTATTTGGACACACGGATGACACTGAAACATATTGCGTCTATTGTTCCTGCTTAATATAAATTAGTTAATCTCTTAATCTCTATTCAGCAGGACGGGAAGGGCCGGGAATATCCAAGCGTTTGGGTGATTACTGCTTTTCCACGTGAAAGGGCCATTTAAATACCATCCAATTGAAAAGGACAAAGCCTGTTTGCTGCAAGTATCTCTGTAAGGTTGAGTCATCATGCGAGGACTTACGAAAGGATGAAAATTCTCCTGGGCCGTATTTGGTCTAGTTTAGAGATACAGCGGGGAAACAGCCCACCAAATCCGCGCCGACCAGCGATACCCCCCCCCGTGCACTAACACTATCCTACACACACGAGGGACAATTTACAATTTTACCAAAGCCAAACACCCTACACACCTGTACATCTTTGGAGTTGACAAGTGATAGGAGCAGAATTAGACCGCTCGGCCCATCAAGTCTGCTCCGCCATTCGATCATGGCTGATCTATCTCTCACTCCTAACCCATTCTCCTGCCTTCTCCCCATAACCCCTGACACCCGTACTAATCAAGAATCTATCTATCTCTGCCTTAAAAATATCCTCTGACATGGCCTCCACTGCCTTCTGTGGCAAAGAATTCCACAGATTCACCACTCACTGATTAAAGAAATTCCTCCTCATCTCCTTCTTAAAACAACATCCTTTAATTCTGAGGTTATGACCTCTAGCCCTAGTCTCTCCCACCAGTGGAAACATCCACTCTATCCAAGCCTTTCACTATTCTGTACGTTTCAACGAGGTCCCCCTTCATTCTTCCACACTCCAGCGAGTACAGGCCCAGTGCCGTCAAACGCTCATCGTACATGAACCCACTCATTCCTGGGATCATTCTTGTAATCCTGAGATGGTGGGGAGATCGGTACCAGTGATGGACCGGGCGGTGTTCACCACTTTATGCAACCTTCTTCACTCCTGGCCATTCAAGTACATTCTCTTCTCCCTTTCCAGATTAACAACATCCAGCAATCCAACATTGAATCATCAAACAGCGTGATTATTTTTACACTCGGGGCGGCACGGTGGCGCAGCGGTAGAGTTGCTGCCTTACGGCTCCAGTGACCCCGGTTTGATCCTGACTACGGGTGCTGTCTGTACGGGAGTTTGCACGTTCATTCTGTGATTACAGATTACGGAGTGTCGGTTTGTCAAGGAGGACTCTCTCTAACTTCTACAGGTGCACAGTCGAGAGCATGCTGACCGGTTGCATCGTGGCTTGGTTCGGCAACTTGAGCGCCCTGGAGAGGAAAAGACTACAAAAAGTAGTAAACACTGCCCAGTCCATCATCGGCTCTGACCTTCCTTCCAACGAGGGGATCTATCGCAGTCGCTGCCTCAAAAAGGCTGGCAGTACCATCAAGGACCCACACACCATCCTGGCCACACACTCATCTCCCCGCTACCTTCAGGTAGAAGGTACAGGAGCATGAAGACTGCAACAACCAGGTTCAGGAATAGCTACTTCCCCACAGCCATCAGGCTATTAAACTTGGCTCGGACAAAACTCTGAACACTAATAGCCCATTATCTGTTTATTTGCACTTTATCTGTTTCCCTCAGGCCATCAGACTACTCAACCCACTTAAGAAACACACCATGAACAGTACCCAAACAAAGACAAACAAACTGTGAAAATAACTTTGGCTCAATGTCTCCAGTACGGAATTTGCACTTTTTCTATATTGCACCTTTCATTGTTGCACCCTGTTTAAAATACCTCAACGTTTTTGCTACATTTTGGCACACTGTGAATATTTTAATATTTTAAATAATGTAATGTCTATTGTCTATTTTTATTGGTATGTTGTCTGTCTGTGTTTTTAATATTACTGCACATTTGGAGTATGGGGAAACGTAATTTCAATCCTCTGTGTAACTACTGTTGCATAATTGAATTGGCAATAAAGTTACTTTGAACTTTACTTTGAACTTTATTTATATGGACACACTGATCTGTTTGGCCTAAAATGGCCGTGGGACTTATCATCACCCGCCTGGGGCTTGGACATCGGGAGAGAAATTGAGAGCAGGGGAGAGAAAAGACTTTGCCTTCCATCACACTGGGTTCACTGTGATGGATGTTTGTGTGAATTACATTGTGTGTATGTCTGTAGGACATTGTCTTTGTTTGTATGGCTGTGGAAACAACATTTCGTTTGAGTCTCACTGAGGCTCAAATGACAATAAATTTGTATTGTATTGTATTGTATTGTATTCTGTATTCATGCCTTCTATGTTCTGTTGTGCTGAAGCAAAGCAAGAATTTCATTGTCCTATCAGGGACACATGGCAATAAACTCTCTTGAATCTTGAATCTTGATCGCGTGTGTTTTCTCCGGGTGCTCCGGTTTCCTTCCGCAATCGGCTACGGTAAAGTTGGAAATCGTCCGTTGTGTGTGTAGGGTGGTGCTAGTGTACGGGGTGATCGCTGGTCGGCGCGGACTCAGTGGGCCGAACGGGCCTATTTCCGTGCTGCGTCTTTAAACTAAATGCAACTATGTCGACTTGGCAACTACGAGGGGCTGAGAGCAAAGAGGGGGAAAGGTGGAAGAATTAACGTGTCGCTAAACAATCTTAATTAAAACACCTTCCAAATAGCCCGCTGTAGGGATAAAAATAACAGCTGCATCAATCAGACAGGAACAGACACTCAACAGATGGACCCTGTTCCTCTCCCGGAATAGAACTTGTTCACCGACAGAATCCAGACACTAATCAAGCTTCAACTTACTCATTGTACATCCAGCATCTGAATGACGTTGCTTTAGAAACATAGAAACATAGAAACATAGAAATTAGGTGCAGGAGTAGGCCATTCGGCCCTTCGAGCCTGCACCGCCATTTAATATGATCATGGCTGATCATCCAACTCAGTATCCCGTACCTGCCTTCTCTCCATACCCCCTGATCCCTTTAGCCACAAGGGCCACATCTAACTCCCTCTTAAATATAGCCAATGAACTGGCCTCAACTACCCTCTGTGGCAGAGAGTTCCAGAGATTCACCACTCTCTGTGTGAAAAAAGTTCTCCTCATCTCGGTTTTAAAGGATTTCCCCCTTATCCTTAAGCTGTGACCCCTTGTCCTGGACTTCCCCAACATCGGGAACAATCTTCCTGCATCTAGCCTGTCCAACCCCTTAAGAATTTTGTAAGTTTCTATAAGATCCCCTCTCAATCTCCTAAATTCTAGAGAGTATAAACCAAGTCTATCCAGTCTTTCCAGTCTTTGTTCTGATAGAGAGCGCTGGTCGAAGCAAGAAGCTTGCAGTGAAGCACGATATGCTTGGCAGCACTGGGATTGTACTCGCTGGAGTTTCGAAAGAAGAGGGGAGACCTCATTGAAGCCTACCGAATAGTGAATGGCCTGGCGAGAGAGTGGATGTGGAGAGGATGTTTCCACTAGTGGGAGAGTCCAGGACAAGAGGTCATAGCCGCAGAATTAAAGGACGTTCCTTTAGGAAGGAGATGAGGAGGAATTTCTTTAGTCAGAGGGTGGTGAATTTGTGGAATTCATTGCCAAAGAAGGCTGTGGAGGCCAATGGATATTTTTAAGGTGGAGATAGATTGATTCTTGATTAATACGGGTGTCATAGAAACATAGAAACATAGAAAATAGGTGCAGGAGTAGGCCATTTGGCCGTTCGAGCCTGCACCGCCATTCAATATGATCATGGCTGATCATCCAACTCAGTATCCCGTACCTGACTTCTCTCCATACCCTCTGATCCCTTTAGCCACAAGGGCCACATCTAACTCCCTCTTAAATATAGCCAATGAACTGGCCTCAACTACCTTCTGTGGCAGAGAATTCCACGGATTCACCACTTTCTGTGTAAAAAAATATTTTCTTATCTCGTTCCTAAAAGACTTCCCCCTTATCCTTAAACTGTGAACCCTTGTTCTGGACTTCCCCAACATCGGGAACAATTTTCTTGCATCTAACCTGTCCAACCCGTTAAGTTTCTATAAGATCCCCCCGCAATCTTCTAAATTCTAGCGAGTACAAGCTGAGTCTATTCAGTCTTTCTTCATATGAAAGTCCTGACATCCCAGGAATCAGTCTGGTGAACCTTCTCTGTACGCCCTCTATGGCAAGAATGGCTTTCTTCAGATTAGGAGACCAAACTATACACAATACACCAGGTGTGGTCTCACCAAGACCCTGTACAACTGCAGTAGGACCTACCTGCTCCTATACTCAAATCCTTTTGCTATGAATGTTAACATACCATTCGCTTTCTTCACTGCCTGCTGCACCTGCATGCCTACTTTCAATGACTGGTGTACCATGACACCCAGGTCTTGTTGCATCTCCCCTTTTCCTAATCGGCCACCAGTCTAATAATAGTCTAGTTTCCTGTTCTTGCCACCAAAGTGGATAACCTCACATTTATCCACATTATACTGCATCTGCCATGCATTTGCCCACTCACCCAGCCTATCCAAGTCACCTTGCAGCCTCCTAGCATCCTCATCACAGCTAACACTGCCCCCCCAGCTTTGTGTCATCCGCAAACTTGGAGATGTTGCATTCAATTCCCTCATCCAGATCATTAATATATATTGTAAATAGCTGGGGTCCCAGCACTGAGCCTTGCGGTACCCCACTAGTCACTGCCTGCCATTCTGAAAAGGACCCGTTTACTCCTACTCTTTGCTTCCTGTCTGCCAGCCATTTCTCTATCCACATCAATACTGAACCCCCAATACCGTGTGCTTTAAGTTTGCATACTAATCTCTTATGTGGGACCTTGTTGAAAGCCTTCAGAAAGTCCAGATATAACACATCCACTGGTTCTCCCTTATCCACTCTACTAGTTACATCCTTGAAAAATTCTATCAGGTTCGTTAGACATGATTTACCTTTCGTAAATCCATGCTGACTTTGTCCATTGATTTCACCACTTTCCAAATGTGCTGCTATCCCATCTTTAATAACTGATTCCAGCAGTTTCCCCACTAACGATGTTAGACTAACTGGTCTGTAATTCCCCGTTTTCTCTCTCCCTCCCTTTTTAAAAAGTGGGGTTACATTAGCTACCCTCCAATCCTCAGATACTACTCCAGAATCTAAAGGGTTTTGAAAAATTATCACTGATGTATCCAGTATTTCTGGGGCTACTTCCTTAAGTACTGTGGGGTGCAGCCTATCTGGCCCTGGGGATTTATCAGCCTTTAATCCATTCAATTTACCTAACACCACTTCCCGGCTAACCTGGATTTCACTCAGTTCCTCCATCTCATTTGACCCCGAGTCCCTTGCTATTTCCGGCAGATTATTTATGTCTTCCTTAGTGAAGACAGAACCAAAGTAGTTATTCAATTGGTTTGCCATGTCCTTGTTCCCCATGATCAATTTGCCTGTTTCTGACTTCAAGGGACCTACATTTGTTTTAACTAATCTTTTCCTCTTCTCATATCTATAAAAACCTTTGCAGTCAGTTGTTGTGTTCCCTGCCAGTTTACTTTCATAATCTATTTCCCCTTTTCTAATTAAGCCCTTTGTCCTCCTCTGCTGGACTCTGAATTTCTTCCAGTCCCCTGGTTGGCTGCTTTTTCTGGCTAATTTGTATGCGTCATGGGTTGTCAGGGGTTATGGGGAGAAGGCAGGAGAATGGGGTTAGGAGGGAGAGATAGATCAGCCATGACAATAGCGAAATAGACTGGATTGGCCGGATGGCCTACCTCTGCTCCCATCACTCTTATGAAAAATGTAGCTCAGTAGGCAGCTGGGTTCAGAAGGGAGTACTTGTATTTCCAAATCGACAATGATGTGGGTTCAAAATCCACTCCAGAAACTTGTTTGATGTTTCGTTATTGTCACATGTACATACGTACAGTAAAATTAAACGCTTAATTCTGTTTATAAACACATAATCGTGTTTATATCGTGCTGTATCTCTAAACTGAACTAACCCAAAGATAGATACAGAAAGCTGGAGTAACTCAGCGGCACAGGCAGCATCTCTGGAGAGAAGGAATGGGTGAAGTTTCGCGTCGAGACCCTTCTTCATAATCCTTCCTATAACATCTTGTCCGCTTCCTTCTTACTAAACTAAACTAAACTAAATGTGTGTTTACCCTTCCACTTTCCCTCAGCAGTGATACAATCTCACTCCCCCCTTTATTGTTATTGCCAGGCATGATTAAAAAAATAATAATTTTACTGGTCGAACATTAATTTGTTGAATGGTTGGAAAATGGGTCAGAGCTTGGATATTGCGTGGGATTATTTAAAAAAACCCTCCAAGTTGGTTGTTAACTTGAGAACTGCTTGATTGCCATGGCTGTAAAAAGCCGAGCTCCAGTGTGTCCCAATTATATTAAATAAAATAATCACAAAGTATATTCCCATAAGTTACGGAAAGAAAGTCCAGCTTGCTTGAGGCACATAAATTGAAGTCATGCATTAGGTATGAAAATGCTCAGATCCAAATAGTGGCTTATTATAACTCGTAGAAAGGTCCCCAGGGTTTTATTGTACAATGGGTTCATATATTTCTTCAATGCAATTCGTTTACTAAAAACTCTGGACATGTTTTGCATTCCATTTTTCTGTCTTGTGTTGGCATGAGGTTCATGATCGACTGGGCTAACAGCTTAAATTCCTGGCTCCCATACATCTGCCTAGTTGCAATAACAATTGCAACTTTAAAGAACTAGTTGGAACTAACAACTTTTCTTCTTCAAAACATAATCCAATATTGTACTTTTCTTTTTAACTTACTTGCGGTCAGAACCTGTCGATGTGTCCACTAGTGGGAGAGTCAGGGACCAGAGGTCATAGCCACAGAATCAAATGGCGTACCTTTTAGGAAGGAGATGAGGAGGAATTTATTTAGCCAGAGTGCAGTGAATCTGTGGAATTCATTGCTACAGAAGGTTGCGGAGACCAAGTCAATGGATATTTTTAAGGCAGAGATAAATAGATTCTTGATTAGACAATAGACAATAGACAATAGGTGCAGGAGTAGGCCATTTGGCCCTTCAAGCCAACACTGCCATTCAACGATCATGGCTGATCATCCCCAATCAGTACCCCGTTCCTGCCTTCTCCCCATATCGCCTGACACCGCTATTTTTAAGAGCCCTATCTAGCTCTCTCTTGAAAGCATCCAGAGAACCTGCCTCCACCACCCTCTGAGGCACAGAATTCCACACTCACTACTCTCTGTGAGAAAAAGTGTTTCCTCGTCTCCGTTCTAAATGGCTTACTCCTTATTATTAAACTGTGGCCCCTGGTTCTTGACTCTCCCAACATCGGGAACATGTGTCCTGCCTCTAGCGTGTCCAAGCCCTTAATAATCTTATATGTTTCAATGAGATCCTTTCTCATCCTTCTAAACTCCAGAGTGTACAAGCCCAGCCACTCCATTTTCTCAGCATGTGACAGTCCCCCCATCCCAGGAATTAAGCTTGTGAACCTATTGTGCCACAGGTTTCAGGTGAGCGGGGGGGCAAGATTTAATAACAATCTGAGGGGTACCTTTTTCACACAAAGGGTGGAGGGTACATGGTACGAGCTGCCAGAGGAGGTAGTTGAGGCAATGACTATCGCAACGTTTAAGAAACAATTAGACAGGATAGGACAGGTTTGGGAGGATATGGGCCAAACGCGGGCAGGTGGGACTAGTGTAGCTGGGACATGTTGGCCGGTGTGGGCAAGTTGGGCCGAAGGGCCCGTTTCCACACTGTATCAATCTATGACTACATCATTATAACGGACAGGAGAGGGGGAACTGGTGTCCATTATTACCGATGGTCCACTGTTGTCATCCGGGGAGAACTCCGCCATGGAGATCACAAATGGGTACTGGTTTCCAAACAAAAAAGGCACGATGCCACAGTGGCGCAGTGGTAGAGTTGCTGCCTCACAGCGCCAGAGATCCGGGTTCGATCCTGACGCTGGGCGCGGCCCGCATGGAGTTTGTACGTTCTGTCAACTTTCAACATCTGCAGATGTTCTACTAACTGATGTGTGGCCAGTGTCATCCTCGTCGCTGCCGTGTGCCGGGGCAGCAGGGCGAAGGTCGCGGGCGCCAACGGGGTCAACAAGCTCATCGGGAAGGCTGGCTCTGTCCTGGGGGCAGAGTTGGAGTTGGATTCACGGGAGGTTGGTCTTGGAGGGGAGGATGCTCTTCAAACTGCGGAGCATTCTGGACAATACAGCTCACCCCCTCCGTGACACACTGGTCAACCTGAGGAGCTCCTTCAGCAGCAGACTGGTTCCACCAAGATGCAGCACAGAACGCCACAGGAGATCCTTCTTCCCTGTGGCTTTCAAACTGTACAACCCCTCCCCCTTCTGTGGTGGGGTGGACAGACTCTCCTCGCCTCCCCCCCCCCTCCCCACTCTCCCCAATCAAAGGAATAGGGGAGATGCAACGAGACCTGGGTGTCATGGTACACCAGTCAATTAAAGTAGGCATGCAGGTGCAGCAGGCAGTGAAGAAAGCGAATGGTATGTTATCATTCATAGCAAAAGCATTTGAGTACAGGAGCAGGGAGGTTCTACTGCAGTTGTACAGGGTCTTGGAGAGACCACACCTGGAGTATTGAGTACAGTTTTGGTCTCCTAATCTGAGGGAAGACATTCTTGCCATAGAGGGAGTACAGAGAAGGTTCATCAGACTGATTCCTGGGATGGCAGGACTTTCATATGAAGAAAGACTGGATTCAGAAGATTGAGGGGGGATCTTATAGAAACTTACAGAATTCTTAAGGGGTTGGACAGGCTAGATGCAGGAAGATTGTTTCCGATGTTGGCGAAGTCCAGAACAAGGGGTCACAGTTTAAGGATAAGGGGGAAATCTTTTAGGACCGAGATGAGAAAAACATTTTTCACACAGAGAGTGGTGAATCTCTGGAATTCTCTGCCACAGTAGGTAGTTGAGGCCACAGTTCATTGGCTATATTTAAGAGGGAGTTTGGCCCTTGTGGCTAAAGGGATCAGGGGGTATGGAGAGAAGGCAGGTACGGGATACTGAGTTGGATGATCAGCCATGATCATATTGAATGGCGGTGCAGGCTCGAAGGGCCGAATGGCCTACTCCTGCACCAATTTTTCTATGTTTCTATGTTTGTCATATCCCCAGTCCTGGATATTCCACTCCTCACTTTAATTTCATGTTTCATGTATCTAGTTGTGTTTTATGTCTGTTGGCAGACCGATTTCTCCTGGGATAAACAAAGTATTGTGTAGGATAGTGCGAGTGTATGAGGTGATTACTGATCAGCATGGACTAGGTGGGCTGAAGGGCCTGTTTCCACGCTGTATCTCTAAAGTCTAAAGATGCTGCCTGACCCGCTGGAGTAACTCCAGCACGTTGTGTCTATCCAAATCCCTGCTCAGTTTAGTTTAGAGATACCGCGATGAAACAGGCCCTTCGGCCCACTGAGTCAGTACCGACCAGCGATCCCCGCACTTTAACACTATCCTACACACACTAGGGACAATTTTCACATTTATACCAAGTCAATTAACCTACAAAACTGTACATCATTGGAGTGTGGGAGGAAACCGAAGATCTCGGAGAAAACCCACGCAGGTCACGGGGAGAACGTACAAACTCCACACAGACAGCACCCACAGTCGGGATCGAACCCGGGTCTCCGGCGCTGCCCCATGGAAGGTGCTGATTTGGCTTTAGACCCTCCCCGAGAGCCTCTTGTTCCTCGTCAGTCAATCTTGTGACTCATGTTTAAACATTTTTATGCTAATGATAACTGAACAAAAGCTTCAGAACTAGATTCAAATATCACGTCGCAGAAACGCTGAAACAAGAATATCAGAATGAACTAAATAATAGCCTGTTTAATATTCCACACGTCTCTCTGGAATGAGAGTCATTTTATTGGGATGAGATAGCGTAAAATGGAACATAAAATGGAACTGGCACGCCAAACGCAAATTGGAGGAACAGCACCTCATATTTCTCACCCCAGCGGTGTGAACATTGACTTCTCTAATTTCAAGTAAACAGAGAAACATAGAAAATGGTTGCAGGAGGAGGCAATTCGGCCCTTCGTCCAGCGCCGCCATTCATTGTGATCATGGCTGATCATCCCAAATGAATAACCCGTGCCTGCTTTCTCCCCATATCCCTTGACTCCACTAGCTCCACTAGCCCCAAGACCTCTATCTAACTCTCTCTTAAATCCATCCAGTGACTTGGCCTCCACTGCCCTCTGTGGCAGGGAATTCCACAAATTCACAACTCTCTGGGTGAAAAAGTTTTTTCTCACCTCAGTCTTAAATGGCCTCCCCTTTATTCTAAGACTGTGGCCCCTGGTTCTGGAATCGCCGAACATTGGAAACATTTTTCCTGCATCTAGCTTGTCCAGTCCTTTTATAATTTTATCTGTTTCTATAAGAATCCCCCTCATCCTTCTAAACTACAGTGAACACAAGCCTAGCCTATTTCCTTCGCTCCATAGATGCTGCTGCACCCTCTGAGTTTCTCCAGCTTTTTTGTGTAACCTTCGATTCTCCAGCATCTGCAGTTCCTTCTTAAACACCTAGTCTTTTCAATCTTTCCTCATATGTCAGTCCCACCATCCCAGGGATCAATCTCGTGAACCTACGCTGCAGTGCCTCAATCACAAGGATGTCCTTCCTCAAATTAGGAGACTAAAACTGTACATAGTAAACTGTAATCCTAGCTTACCCTCTCTCTCTCCGTCAATCCCCTACCCTAGTTGTCCAACTAGTTTTACTGATCGTGTCCCTTCAGTAGACAATAGGCGTTCTAAATGGCCTTCCCCTTATTCTGAATCTGTGGCCCCTGGTACTGGACTCCCCCAACATCAGGAGCATATTTCCTGCCTCTCGCGTGTCCAAACACTTAATAATCTTACATGTTTCAATAAGGTCTCCTCTCATCCTTCTAAACTCCAGAGTTTACAAGCCCAGCCGCTCTTCATTGTGGCCTCTTCCACAGCCATTGTGGGCTACACCTTTTCTTGGTCATCGGTGTTCTGTATCTTTTCATATTTCTAGTTTCCCTCTCCCCCCACTCTCAGTCTGACGAAGGGTCTTGAAGAAGGGGAATGGCTGAAACATTGAAACATGCAGATTAGTGAAAGGCTTGGATGGAGTGGAATGTGGAGCGGATGTTTCCACATGTGGGAGAGTCCAGGACGAGAGGTCGTAGCCTCAGAATTAATGGACGTTCTTTCAGGAAGGTGATGAGGAGAAATTTCATTGGTCAGAGGGTGGGGAATCTGTGAAATTCATTGCCGCAGAAGGCTGCGGAGGTCAGTGGATATGTTTAAGGCTGAGATAGATAGATTCTTGATTAGTATGGGTGTCAGAAGGCAGGAAGATGGGGTTAGGAGTGAGAGATAGATCAGCCATGATTGAATGGCAGAGTAGACCTGATGGGCCAAATGGCCTAATTCTACTTCTATCATTTATGACCTTATGACCCAAAAGGTCACCTATAACTATTCTCCAGAGATGCTGCCTGACCCGTTGAGTGACTCCAGCATTTTGTGTCTAATTTCGCTGGACATATGCACATGTGATAATGAAGATCCTGTAGTGGCCACTTGACTTGTTTTGTGTGGCATGTGTCTTTAAATTTTAGACTGCCCGTTATATTGTGGGTGGGATGGATGACGTGTTGTAGGGGTTTGTTTGGAGCTGAGTTTCTTGCGCAGAAGATTAGTTTTTAGTTTAGTTTTGGACCAGCATGGGGAAGATCTGCCCTGTCACAGTTGCTCTCTCCTCATTCTCATCCACTTCACCTCCCAGTACTTTTCCACCGGTCCCTCCTTCTCCTCACCTACCTGCCTGCCACTCCCCTCTCATCAGCCTAACTCTCCTCACCTGTTGCACTCAGTTGCCTCTGATCACCAATTAACCCGGTATATAGACTCTCCTCACCGTTCACACAGTGCCAGATTGTTCTCAGCATTCATGCAAGACTCTCCAGCGATTTCCCGACTGCCTACACGGATACTAACCTGCCTGCCCCTGACCATTCCGTCCTGTCGTCTTCCCGGATATCACCTCAGCCTTCTGTCCCCGACCATGGCCTTCGTCCCGTACCTCCTGGTTTCTGTCTGCCTCTCTCCTGGGCTGTTTGGTGTATCCCTGCAACGGCTCCTCGACTTCCTGCCTGGCTTCGACTCTCCTTTCGTCTGTCCCTCGCTGGTTTGTTTGCATCGTGTGTTGGATCTCCTGGTTACCGGACCTTCCGCTACCCCGACTACGTCTCCTGCCTGCCCCTCTTCGGAACCCTCGCTCAATCCTGAGCCTCTGTGTGAGTACGGTGTACCCATTCCTGTGTTACTACTCTGTGTAACAGTATCGTAATAAAGTTCATGACCAATTATACTTGCCTGATTCTGTGCTGCTATTGGGTCCAAGCTATATCCGTTACAGCCAAAAAGAGTTTTAGAAACATAGAAATTAGGTGCAGGAGTAGGCCATTCGGCCCTTCGAGCCTGCACCGCCATTCAATATGATCATGGCTGATCATCCAACTCAGTATCCCGTACCTGCCTTCTCTCCATACCCCCTGATCCCCTTATCCAGAAGGACCACATCTAACTCCTTCTTAAATATAGCCAATGAACTGGCCTCGACTACTCTCTGTGGCAGAGAGTTCCAGAGATTCACCACTCTCTGTGTGAAAAAAGTTCTTCTCATCTCGGTTTTAAAGGATTTTCCCCCTTATCCTTAAGCTGTGACCCCTTGTCCTGGACTTCCCCAACATCGGGAACAATCTTCCTGCATCTAGCCTGTCCAACCCCTTAAGATTTTTGTAAGTTTCTATAAGATCCCCTCTCAATCTCCTAACTTCTAGAGAGTATAAACCAAGTCTATCCAGTCTTTCTTCATAAGACAGTCCTGACATCCCAGGAATCAGTCTGGTGAACCTTCTCTGCACTCCCTCTATGGCAATAATGTCCTTCCTCAGATTTGGAGACCAAAACTGTACGCAATACTCCAGGTGTGGTCTCACCAAGACCCTGTACAACTGCAGTAGAACCTCCCTGCTCCTATACTCAAATCCTTTTGCAATGAAAGCTAGCATACCATTCGCTTTCTAATGTTTAATGCATTAAACTGGAGTTCAATGAAGATTACTGTGTACGAGTCGTAAGACGTCTGGATGTACCTTATTGTTTTTCATCCACACTAAAGAATTTATTAATCAAAGGACTGTTTTTATGAAAATTTATCTGTGACGAATCTGAGGATTCTTCCTCTGAGGAAATCTGAGGTATATCTGAGGAAAGACATTTGTGCCATAGAGGGAGTACAGAGAAGGTTCACCAGACTGATTCCTGGGATGTCAGGACTTTCATATGAAGAAAGACTGGATAGACTCGGCTTGTACTCGCTAGAATTTAGAAGTTTGAGGGGGGTTCTTATAGAAACGTACAAAATTCTTAAGGGGTTGGATAGGTTAGATGCAGGAAGATTGTTCCCAATGTTGGGGAAGTCCAGATCAGGGGGTCACAGTTTAAGGATAAGGGGGAAGTATTTTAGGACCGAGATGAGAAAAAAGAAATTCACACAGAGTGGTGAATCTGTGGAACTCTCTGCCACAGAGGGTAGTTGAGGCCAGTTCATTGGCTTTATTTAAGAGGGAGTTAGATGTGGCCCTTGTGGCTAAAGGGATCAGGGGGTATGGAGAGAAGGCAGGTACAGGATACTGAGTTGGATGATCAGCCATGATCATATTGAATGGCAATGCAGGCTCAAAGGGCCGAATGGCCTACTCCTGCACCTATTTCCTATGTTTCTAAGAATCTCTGAAGGTCCCCAACAGAGAGCTTGCATGCGTACACACGCATTCCCCTTAACCATATAGTCCATTTAGTGGCTAGAGGGAGTATTCTCTTGACAATAGAAAAATCTGCCGCTACAGATCCATTGAACAAGGTGTTGGAGTGGATTTTGCTCCTATCACTGATGAACAACTATCAGAGTCAGGGGGTCGTGTGATGGAGGAGAATAAACAGGACATTCCCTGGGTGGAAAACACTCTAATAATGTCTTAGACAATAGAGGACCAGAATGCATGAACAGGGATGTAATGCTGAGGCTCTATAAGGCGCTGGTCAGAGCCGCTTTTGGAGTATTGTGAGCAATTTTGGGCCCCATATCTGAGGAAGGATGTGCTGGCATGGAGAGGGTCCAGAGGAGGTTTACATCCCAGGAATTAGTAGGTTCAGATATGATGAGCGTTTGACGGCGCTGGGCCTGCACTCGCTGGAGTATAGAAGGATGAGGGGGTACATCATTGAAACATAACGAATAGTGGGAGGCCTGGATAGAGTGGATGTGGAGAGGATGTTTCCACTAGTGGGAGAGTCTAGGACTAGAGGTCATAGCCGCAGAATTAAAGGACGTTCCTTTGGGAAAGAGATGAGAAGGAATTTCTTTAGTCAGAGGGTGGTGAATCTGTGGAATTCTTTGCCACAGAAGGCTGTTGATGCCAAGTCAGTGGATATTTTTAAGGCAGAGATAGATAGATTCTTGATTAGTGTGGGGGTCAGGGGTTATGGGGAGAAGGCAAGATAATGGGGTTGAGAGGGAGAGATAGAATGGCGGAGTAGACGATGGGCTGAATGGCCTAATTCTGCTCCTATCACATGAACATGAACACTTGTCAGAGGGCAGTGTAGATGGAGGAGAACAAGCAGGGCATTTCCTGGAGTGGGAAACACCCTATTAGTGTCTTTAGAAGACAGCACTTAGAAGAGCCAAGGGCAACATTTGGCAAATTGTCCGATCTCTGTCTCCAGCGAGTTTCTCTAAACGAGGAACAAAGAGGAGAGTGACCTGCTGTGTTCCGGTGTTAAGCAGCTAATACTTCCCCAGACGACAGCTCGAGAAACCTCAGAGAATCTGGTCGACTTCACAGGGAATTTTCATTAGATAGCAAGCCTCATTAAAGCATGATGAGTTACTCAGCTTGTACAAATCCATTATCACACACACAAATGGTCGGGCAAATTGAAATAAATTAATATGTACAGTTTTGTGAAACAGTGATTAAACATTTGAGTGTGGTTTAACAACCATTTTTGTTAGAATTTCTGAAGTGTTTTAGGGATTGGACAGTTTTTTAAAATTTCAGTTTAGTCTCTTGCAACGGGTTACAGTGAAAAGCTTTTTGTTGCCTGCTGGCCAGTCAGCAGAAAGGACTGGACAAGCTAGATGCAGGAAAAATATTCCCAATGTTGGGTGAGCCCAGAACCAGGGGCCACAGTATTAGAATAAAGGGGAGGTCATTTAAGACTGAGGTGAGGAAAAACTATTTCACCCAGAGAGTTGTGAATTTGTGGAATTCCCTGCCACAGAGGGCAGTGGAGGCCAAGTCACTGGATGGATTTAAGTAGATAGATATGCCATTTATTGTCACTATACATGTACAATGAGATTAAAAGCAGCTCGTACTCAGTGCATACATATAATTTAGTACAAAAAACAAGAAACAGAAAAAACAAAAACAAAAGGGAGAAGGGGGGGGGGGGATAGGTGCACAATTCTGCGGCGCTATATACATATCTATAAAGGCAAAATGGTGAAGGAGATGTTTAAAGATTATATTAAAAATGTTTTCAAAAAATGTTAAAAATTACAGTTACAATACACATTACAGTTCCAAATTTCATTACGTGGATATAATAGATGGAAGTCCGGGTGTTGGGCTGTGAAGTCAGTGCATGTGTGAATTAAGAGTAGTTATGATTTTCGGAAAACAACTGTTCGTGAGTCTATTTGTCCTGGATTTGATGCACCTATAGGGCCTTCCAGAGGGCAGCAGGTCGAATAGTCCAAACGCAGGATGGGAGCTGTCCTTGATGATATTCTTTGCCCTGCAAAGGCAGCGGGAGGTGTAAATATCCATCAGGGAGGGGAGAGGGCAGCCAATGATCTTCTGTGCTGTCCTAGTTACGCAAGTCAAGTCAAGTTTATTTGTCACATGCACATACGAGATGTGCAGTGAAATGAAAGTGGCAATGCTCGCGGACGTTTGTGCAAAAGGCAAACAACAAAACAACCAAACAAATTATAAACACAATCATAACACACATATTATTTTACATAATAAATAATGGAAGGAAAAACGTTCTGTAGAGTTAGTCCCTGGTGAGATAGGCGTTTACAGTCCGAATTGCCTCTGGGAAGAAACTCCTTCTCAACCTCTCCGTTCTCACCGCATGGCAATGGAGGCGTTTGCCTGACCGAAGCAGCTGGAACAGTCCGTTGCAGGGGTGGAAGGGGTCTCCCATGATTTTATTTGCTCTGGAGTTGCACCTCCTGTTGTATAGTTCCTGCAGGGGGGGCGAGTGAAGTTCCCATAGTGCGTTCGGCCGAGAGAGTTAGATAGAGCTCTAGGGGCTAGTGGAGTCAAGGGATATGGGGAGAAGGCAGGCATGGGTTATTGATAGGGGACAATCAGCCATGATCACAATGAATGGCGGTGCTGGCTCGAAGGCCCGAATGGCCTCCTCCTGCACCTATTTTCTATGTTTCTATGATTCTATGGCCTAATTCAACTCCCATCACAGATGATTGTATAATGGAGAGTGCTTGAAGAGTCTGATGGTTAACTCCAATCCCATTACTTTTGCTCTGATGCGTTAAATCAATCTATCACTTAGTTGAAGAATTTTGCATTCCCAATAAGTGCTTTTAGCGAAAATGTAATTCTCTGTTTGAGAAAAAATCTGATGCAACTGTTTAATACATATTTATCCTCTTGAAAAGAATACTCTGATCGTACAGAGATTAAATCAACTGGCAAGGTCGTTTCAAGTTCCTTAATACAAAATGTTTAGTGACATGGGCGGATATAAACTCCAAGGCAATTTGGGAGCTGAATTTGAGTCCCATTGTTAAGAAAACAAGAAATAAACTAATCTTCAAGTAGCCATCGGAGAATCTCATTGTCATTGCAATGAAGGATGTTAGAAAAGGGATTATTTTGAGAGACTAATGGGCGTGTCCCACTCGGGCAACTAGAGGCGACTAGGCCGTCTGTTGCCTGTACGGTCGTGAGTCGTCTCCTCAGTCGCCCTAAGAGTCGTAGCGTCCTTCTGGTCGCCGCTGGATTTTCAACACGTTGAAATATTTTTGGAGACAGTCGGCGACAATGGGTTTGACGACAATTCTTCTTCCTCGTGTCCGGCCATCCTCCATATTACGTCTTTCCGATCGGTCAGTGGCAGCTGACGGTTGGTGGTTGCAGAATTGGCGACTTCAGTTGGTCACTGTGGTACAGTTTCTGTCATCAGCATTGTCCGGGATGCGCCACGTGGAGGCTTCTGCTTGCATCCCTTGATGCCAATGAGCCTAGCTTGACTTCTCCTGACGTAGGATTTGAGTATAGGAGCAGGGAGGTTCTATTGCAGTTGTACAGGGCCTTGGTGAGACCACACCTGGAGTATTGCGTACAGTTTTGGTCTCCAAATCTGAGGAAGGACATTATTGCCATAGAGGGAGCGCAGAGACGGTTCACCAGACTGATTCCGGGGATGTCAGGAATGTCTTATGAAGAAAGACTGGATAGACTTGGTTTATACTCTCTAAAAGTTAGGAGATTGAGAGGGGATCTTATAGAAACTTACAAAATTCTTAAGGGGTTGGACAGGCTAGATGCAGGAAGATTGCTCCCGATGTTGGGGAAGTCCAGGACAAGGGGTCACAGCTTAAGGATAAGGGGGAAATCCTTTAAAACCGAGATGTGAAGAACTTTTTTCACACAGAGAGTGGTGAATCTCTGGAACTCTCTGCCACAGAGGGTAGTCGAGGCCAGTTGATTGGCTATATTTAAGAGGGAGTTAGATGTGGCCCTTGTGGCTAAGGGGATCAGAGGGTATGGAGAGAAGGCAGGTACGGGATACTGAGTTGGATGATCAGCCATGATCATATTGAATGGCGGTGCAGGCTCGAAGGGCCGAATGGCCTACTCCTGCACCTAATTTCTATGTTTCTATGTAGTTGTCTCCAGGTTAATGTAGGTTGTCACCGGGTGTTGACTTCGTTTTCTTGTTGTTGTTAAAGTAATGATTCTATTTCAAATTTTATGTCGAAGGGGGGTCCAGTCGCTTGTTTTTCGGAGACCCGCTACGACCATGACAGTCGCTGGCAGTCGCCTAAAAATATCCTAAGTGGGACAGGCCCTTAGAGATTTGATTTTGTGAGGCAAATTATAACTCGTTAATTAGCTGTGAAAATAAGAGCAGTCCATTGCTGGATTTAATCTCCATATGGCTTCTTATTAGGTCCTGCAATCTTTCAGTGCAGAGGGACCAGAGGATATAGGTTTAAGATGAAGAAGAAAATATTTAACAGGAATCTGAGGGGTAACTGTTCTGTTTTTTTACACAAAGGGCAGTGGGTGTATGGAACAAGCTGCCAGAGGGGATAGTTGAAGCACGGACTATCCCAACATTGAGGAAACAGTTAGACAGGTACATGGATAGGACAGGTTTGGAGGGATATGGGGCAGATGGGATTAGTATAGCTGGCACATGTTGGCCGGTGTGGGCAAGTTGTCTGGGCAAGATCTACACTGTATCACTCTAAATCCTGAATTCTACTAGTCTTCCATGATGCCAGCTGAACCTGCATGGTGCAAGATGGGAGCTAAATTTGCACTTAGACAGTGGAACGCTGACATTACACTTGGGGGGCGGGGAGTCTATCCTTGTGATTGAGGCAGTGCAGCGTAGGTTCACCAGATTGATCCCTGGGATGGCGGGACTGTCATATGAGGAAAGTTTGGAAAGACTAGGCTTGTATTCACTGGAATTTAGAAAGATGATACAACACAATGATACAATTTATTTGTTGTCATTTGAACCTCATTGAGGTTCAAACGAAATTTGTTTTCTGCAGTCATACACACAAGTAAAAGACCCAAGACACAACACAATTTACATAAACATCCATCACAGCGCATCTCCACCTCACTGTGATGGAAGGCAAAGTCTTATCTCTCCCCTGCTCTCCTCATTCTCCTCCCGATGTCGGAGTCAAAGCCCCCGGCGGGCGATGGTAAGTGTCCCGCGGCCATTAAAGCCGCGCCGGGCGATGCAAGGCCGCGCTCCGGGTCTTGGTGTTGGAGCCCCCGGCGGGCGTTAGCAAAGTCCCGCGGCCATTTAAAGCCACGCCGGGTGATGTAAGGCCCCACCCCGGGTCATCCTCAACTCGGGCAGGAGAAGTCGCCGTTGCGGAAGCCCCGAAAAGCGGTCTCCCTGCAGGGACGCGCGGGCTCCCGGTGTTACCATCCACCAGACCTGCGGTTGGAGCCCCCGAATCTCCAGGGTCGGGTCACAGCAGCAGCGCCACCACAGCTCCTCCCGTTCCGAACCGGCCCGCTCCGTGATGGTGGGTAAGTCCACAGCTCCGCGACTGGAGCCCCAGGTTGTTCCGGTTGGAGGCCGCATCACAGTGCTCGGCCCCAACGACAACGGAGACCCGACAGGAAAAAGGTTGGGTCTCACGTACAGGGAAGAGAGTTTAAAAATGTTCCCCCTTCCCTCCCCCCCCCCCCCCCCCCACCCCCCCCAAAAAAACAAAAAAAAAAAAAAAAAACAAACAAAAAAAAAAAAAAAAAAAAAAAAAAAAAAAAAAAAAAAAAAAACAAACGGACTGCAGGGGCCGCTGTGACCCATGCATGCCACCTGCCCAGGATGAGGGGGTATATTGTAGAAACTTATAAAATTATAAAAGAACTGGGCAAGCTAAATGCTGGGAAAATGTTCCCAATGTTGGGCGAGTCCAGAACCAAGGGCCACAATCTTAGAATAAATTTGAGACTGAAGTGAAAAAAACGTTTTCATCCAGAGAGTTGTGAATTTATGGAATTCCCTGCCACAGAGGGCAGTGGAGGCCAAGTCACCGGTTGGATTTAAGAGAGAGTTAGATAGAGCTCTAGGGGCTAGTGGAGTCGGGGGATATGGGGAGAAGGCAGGCACGGGTTTTTGATAGGGGACGATCAGCCATGATCACAATGAAGGGCGGTGCAGGCTCGAAGGGCTGAATGGCCTCCTCCTGCACCTATTTTCTATGTTTCTATGCAATGGGCTGATACAAATGAAGCAGCTAACCCAAAGAGCGAGGGAGATTGGAAATTAATCCGGGGATTCAGCCCAGCGGACGCTGTCTGTTTGAAGAAGGATCTGCCCATTATGCCTTAGCATTTGCTAACCAATTATTAAAGGATCCCTACAGTTAAGGGAATAGACCAAGGGCATGTATTATGTATAAAAGGACGTGGGATGAAGTGAAGTCACCATCCAGAGCAATCAAGCAGGCCTGCATGTTGCCAATTCACAGCTATAACGACGGCAACCAGTACAACTCGGTACGTCCATTACTGACCAGAGGTCCTTGGAGAATGGATAATGCTGAACTCAGCACAGTCCAATATTTCTGTTCCTGCCACATTTTATTCCAGATGAGAAGGATTTAAAAAAAAACACACACATACACACACACCGATCTCAATAGAGTCTTATAGCGTGGAAACAGGCCCTTTAGTCCACACTGGCCAACATGTCCCATCTACACTAGTCCCACCAATCCACCATATCCCTCTATACCTGTCCTATCCGTGTACTTGTCTAAACATCACGGGTTATGGGTGGAAGGCAGGAGAATGCGGTTAGGAGGGAGAGATAGATCAGCCATGATTGAATAGCGGAGCAGACTTGATGGGCTAATTCTGCTGCCAGAACGTATGAACATGTATGTGCATGTTCTCGTGCATGGATTTCATACGTGTTCTGGTTTCCTCCCATATCCCAAAGACGTGCATGTGAAGTTAGGTTAGTTAGCTGTTGTAAGTGCCCCATTATTTACATATCAAGGGATATCAGGAGAAGGCAGGAACGGGGTACATAGAGGGATTACAGAGAAGGTTCACCAGACTGATTCCTGGGGTGGCAGGACTTTCATATGAAGAAAGACTGGATAGACTCAGCTTGTACTCGCTGGAATTTAGAAGATTGAGGGGGGATCTTATAGAAATCTATAAAATTCTTAAGGGGTTGGACAGGATAGATGCAGGAAGATTTTTCCCGATAGAAACATAGAAAATAGACAATAGGTGCAGGAGTAGGCCATTCGGCCCTTCGAGCCTGCACCGCCATTCAATATGATCATGGCTGATCATCCAACTCAGAATCCTGTACCTGCCTTCTCTCCATACCCCCTGATCCCTTTAGCTACAAGGGCCACATCTAACTTCCTCTTAAATATAGCCAATGAACTGGCCTCAACTACCTTCTGTGGCAGAGAATTCCAGAGATTCACCACTCTCTGTGTGACAAATGTTTTTCTCATCTCGGTCCTAAAAGATTTCCCCCTTATCTTTAAACTGTGACCCCTTGTTCTGGACTTCCCTAACATCGGGAACAATCTTCCTGCATCTACCCTGTACAACCACTTAAGAATTTTGTAAGTTTCTATAAGATCCCCCCTCAATCTTCTAAATTCTAGCGTGTACAAGCCGTGTCTAACCAGTCTTTCTTCATATGAAAGTCCTGACATCCCAGGAATCAGTCTGGTGAACCTTCTCTGTACTCCCTCTATGGCAAGAATGTCCTTCCTCAGATTAGGAGACCAAAACTGTACGCAATACTCCAGGTGTGGTCTCACCAAGACCCTGTATAACTGCAGTAGAACCTCCCTGCTCCTATACTCAAATGCTTTTGCTATGCCGATGTTGGGGAAGTCCAGAACAAGGGGTCACAGTTTAAGGACAAGAGGGAAGTCGTTTAGGACCGAGATGAGAAAATCATTTTTTACACAGAGAGTGGTGAATCTGTGGAATTCTCTGCCACAGAAGGTAGTTGAGGCCAGTTCATTGGCTATATTTAAGAGGAAGTTAGATGTGGCCTTTGTGGCTAAAGGGATCAGAGGGTATGGAGAGAAGGCAGGTATGGGATACTGAGTTGGGTGATCAGCCATGATCATATTGCATGGCGGTGCAGGCTGGAAGGGCCGAATGGCCTACTCCTGCACCTAATTTCTATGTTTCTATTAGATTCTCCGATTCCTATTCTCTGAACAGGCTAATGAACCAGGCAGAACATACATCATGAATGGTGCCCCAGATGCTTGCAAACCTGGAAAGGCTGTGGTCCCTTTATTTGCCCATTCTGTGGAGTTTTGTCCTCCTTTGTCGAGCCCGTAGTTAGAGATTAGAGGCGTGTATAAAAAATGCACAGTCCTCTTAATCATGAACGACCCACTACCGCCTGAAGGAAATTGCATCATACTAAGCCACCTTATTACCTCTTCCCTTTGCAATAAAACGTCGGTGCGTTTTATCCCTCCTAGCATCTCCCCGGGTCTTCCCCGAGTTAATGTGCCACCACACCGACCACATGTATCCCATTCATCATCGGCAGTCAGCTCCGATATGCCGGTAATTACACTAACTGCAGAAATAATACCATGAAATCACCATCTCCTTCCATAAGATTTTTGCATAAAGCTATTCCAAGTGATTTATCCGCATTGTAAAGGCAGATAATTAAATATACAACGTGGAAGGCATTATGCAAAGGCTCGACCAATAAAGATCACAAATATTCCCATTTAGGCAAACCACTTATCACATTCCTCATTTTAAACATAACGAGCTGACATTAGGATTAATATCGCAAAGTTTACTGCTTACAAAGCACAGCTTACAGCAACAAACCCATCAGTGGAGCCAAATCAAAAAAAAAAAAAACATTCGAGGATATTTGAAGTTTAGAAATGTATTGTTTCTATACTTGAAACATTTTGCTTCAAAATTGTAATCGGCAGATGAGTTAAAGCATCCTAACGCAACTTACATTACTATCTCAGTGCACAGAAGGTACCTGATTCCATAAATTTAGACGGTCCACAAAAAAGCTGGAGAAACTCAGCGGGTGCAGCAGCATCTATGGAGCGAAGGAAATAGGCAACGTTTCTGGCCGAAACCCTTCTTCAGATATTTCATAAATTTAGTGCAAGTAAGATAGGCCATCAGGTCAGAAGAGAAAGGAGTCGTGGTAACATCCTCTGTTCAAGCATTTCACTATTCTGTACGTTTCAACGAGGTCCTCCCTCAATCTTCTAAACTCCAGCGGGTACAAAGGACAAAGGACATTTATTATCACATACACCAATTGGTGCGGTGAAATTTGACTTGCCATTTGCAGCACTCCAATAAAGAATAAGACACAACATTAACGAATTTAACAATAAACATAAAAACATCCCCCCACAATGGTTCCCACTGTGAGGGAAGGCAGCAAAGTCCAGTGCTCTTCCTCTTGTTCACTCATGGTCGGGCCTATTGAGGCCTCCGCAGTCGCCGCTATGGCGGCCCGATGTTTCAAGCCCTCTCGCCGGATGATGGAACTCCGGCGTCGGACGAACACTCTCAGCGGCTTGGAGCGTCTGGAGCGGCCGCTTCCTGCCCGGAGACAGCGGCTCCCGAAGTCCACAGGCCGCGCTGGTCCGAACTCCGACACTGGTGACCCCAGTGAGAGATCCCAGGCTCCGCAGTGTTTATACTCAGCGCCGCCCGCGGCTGGACGCTCCGCACCACAGCTCCACGATGTTGGAGTTGGCGGTCTCAGCACTCCGGAGCCCACCGCACGGCAAGCCAGGTAAGGCATCGCCCGCTCCGCGATGGTGTTTCAGTGCTGTGCCGCCACCGAAGCTGAGGTTCTGGCCGGTACCAGCAGGAAACGACACTCCAGTCCCATTGGTAGGCTGCGAGGAAGGGGCGAATATACGGTTTGGAGAAAATCCACATCTCCGACCAGGTAGGGACTGAGAAAAATAGTTTCCCCCTTTCCCCCCTCCCCCCACATAAAAACACTAGAAGACCTCCAAAACAAACACTCTTAACAGGTCCAGTGCCGACAAATGCTCATCATAGGACAAATACAAACCCACTGACTCCCATGGAAATCTGGACTACACTTCTTCCCAACCTGCTTCCTGTGATGACTCCATCCCCTACTCCCAATTCCTCCGTCTACACCGCATCTGCACCCAGGATGAGGTGTTCCAAATCAGGGGATTGGAGATGTCCTCATTCTTTAGGGAACAGGGGTTCCCCTCTTCGACTATAGATGAGGTTCTCACCAGGGTCTCCTCTATACCCCGTAGCTCTGCTCTCTCTCCCAACACCCCCCACTCGTAACAAGGACAGTCCCCCTTGTCATCACCTTCCACCCTACCAGCCGTCACATACAACAGATAATCCTCCGACATTTTCGCCACCTCCAATGTGACCCCACCACTAGCCACATCTTCCCATCTCCTCCCCTTTCAGCTTTCTGCAGAGACTGTTCCCTCTGTAACTCCCTGGTCAATTCGCCCCCTCCCACCCAAACCACATCTCCCCGGGCACTTTCCCTTGCAACTGCAGGAAATGCTACACTTGTCGCTTTACCTCCCCCCTCGACTCCATCGGACCCAAGCTATCATTCCAGGTGATATTCCTGCATCTCCTCCACCCTCGTCTATTGCATCCGCTGCTCTAGGTGTCAGCCACTCTACATCGGTGAGGCTAAACGCAGGCTTGGCGATCGCTTCGCCCAACACCTCCGCACAGTTCGCATTAACCAACCTGGTCTCCCGGTGGCTCAGCACTTCAACTCCCCCTCCCATTCCGTATCCGACCTTTCTGTCCTGGGCCTCCTCCATGGCTAGCGTCAGTCCCATCGTAAATTGGAGGAGCAGCACCTCATATTTTGCTTGGGTAGTTCACACCCCAGCTGTATTAACATTAACTTCTCCAATTTCAGGTAGTCCCTGCTTTCTCCCTCTTTCCCCTCCCCTTCCCAGCTCCCCAGCCCACTGTCCCCACCACTTCCTTTCTTCTTCCCACCCCCCCACATCCACACCCTCACATCGGTCTGAAGAAGGGTCTCGACCTGAAACATCACCTATTCCTTCGCTCCATAGATGCTGCCTCACCCTCTGAGTTCGTCCAACATTTTTGTCTACCTTTGATTTTTCCAGCATCAGCAGTTCTTTCTTGAACAAATCGTAATCATTGGTTAACCTACTCATTCATGAGATCATTCTTGTAATTGAAGAAATATCAAGTTAGTTGATTAGGAAACACAAGATGGTGAAATTTTGACTAAAACCACAAGTGCTGGAGGAACCTTAATGATCCTTAATTAGACATGCCTGCTGCTCATTAATTAGCCTGAGGCTGGGGAAAAGGAGCAGAGATGAAAAAGGGGGGAAGGGAAGGTGTAGAATTGAGTGAGTAGGAAGGCAAGAACTGCAGATGCTGATTTAAACCGAGGATTTAAATTATGGTCTTTAAATGATGAGAGGGATAGACAGAGTTGACGTGGATAAGCTTTTTCCATTGACAGTAGGAAAGATTCAAACAAGAGGACATGATTTGAGAATTAAGGTTTAGGGTTAACATGAGGGGGAACTTCTTTACTCAGAGAGTGGTAGCTGTGTGGAATGAGCTTCCAGTGGAAGTGGTGGAGGCAGGTTCGATTTTATCATTTAAAAGTAAATTGGATAGGTATATGGACGGGAAAGGAATGGAGGGTTATGGTCTGAGCGCAGGTAGATGGGACTAGGGGAGAGTAAGTGTTCGGCACGGACTAGAAGGGCCGAGATGGCCTGTTTTTGTGCTGTGATTGTTATGTGGTTGTAGACCTAAAATGCTGGAGTAACTCAGCGGGACAGGCAACATCTCTGGAGAGAAGGAATGGGTGACATTTCGGCATGAGGCCTGTAAGATATTGGGGCAAATCCTCCAAAATTATGGAAGAACTCGGATAAGGACATGGACATTTTAAAAAGACAGACAAAGAAAGAATCAGTTTCAAGTTTCAAACCTGTCTGGCCTGTGGACTTGTGCATCACACAACTATGCGAATGGTGTGGGCAGGAAGGGCAGAGACGGAGATAGCGAGATTATCTTGGAAACACAAAGGAAGGTACCGAGCCTCAGCAGACGGTGGTAAACAGGCCAGCAGCAAGCACAATCACCATTGTGGATGACCCATCCATCAGAACAATGGGAGCCCATCCAGGCGATGGGATAACAATCAGGCTGAGGGATCATGACATCAGTAAACCCCTTATCATCGGAAGCCTATTGTTCATGCCAGATCGAAACTGGGAATCATCAAAAGAATCCCTTTTAACCTGAGGACCACCTGGGGGTTTCAAAGGAAACTCAGGTATAAAAAGCTGGAATCAAGCCAGAACTCGCTCTCTTTCTGCTCTGCAGGACGGCTCGAGAGCCTGCATCAACCTAGCTGTAAGTACCCCAGTGACCTGGTGAAGTTCCCAAAATAGGATAGAGGTTGAGAGACGAAAGGGGAAAGGGGGAGTATACTTGCGAGAAAAATTGTGTAAAGTAAGTTTTACGACGTGCCCGATAGTTTTCCGTCCACAGTCTTAGTTTAAAGCGTAAGTTCAGCCACGTATTATGTAGTGTTGGTGAGATTCGATTTCTCATTGTTTAATAAAGCCTGTAAATTTTAGACTTGCTTTGAGTCCATCTTGGTTTCTGTTTTCCCTCATCAGCTCTGGTCAATTCAACCTTTTATCATATCCCACCATAATTTCGAGGTCTAGAACCTAGGGGAATCCCTTTTGTTGTATTCTCTCTCTTGGAAACCGCTCGAGTGGAGTGGTGGCCGTTTGACCCCCCGACAAGGGAGAGAATAAGTCGGGCAGTTGGGTCCGAAGTGGAGTAAAGGGAAACGCAAAACCCCTACAGGCCCTCGATCCGAAATGTTATCCATTCCTTTTATCCACAGATGCTGCCTGTCCTGCTGAGTTACTCCAGCGTTTTGGGTAAAATTGAATGATTTGTGTAAACATTCTCAGAATATATATTCAATATTGTTGGAATAATTCTTTGTGGTGTTCCTGTATTTTTTTTACTTGAAGAAATGTTATTTTGATTTTTTTTTTAATGTTGGTCGGTATGGACATGTTGGTCCCCAAGAGCGTGTTCTCATGCTACATGTCTCTATGACTCTAAAAGACACTTGCTCACGTACATGGATAAGAAAGGTTTATAGGGATATGGGCTAAACACACTCAAATGGGGTGGGGAAAAGGGTCTGTTTCTGTCCTGTATGATTCTCTCTCATCTTCTCTGTGGATTGTCACCTTGTTGTGGTGGAGAAACTTGTGTGGTCCTGAGATCCTGAGAGCGATGCCGTCAGGAGCTGTGCTCCAGGTAGGGCCTATACTAAAGGGAGAGGTTGAGCAGGCTGGGACTCTTTTCCTTGGGGCGCAGGAGGATGAGGGGGTGATATTATCGGGGTGTACAAACACATGAGAACAATAGATCGGGTAAACACAGTCTTCGGACCGTACCGACCAGTGATCCCCACACATTAACTACCCAACGTTAAGGACAATTTTTACATTTAGACCAAGCCAATCAACATACAAGCCTGCACGTCTTTGGAGCGTGGGAGGAAACCGAAGTTCTCTGAGAAATTCCACACAGGTCGCGGGGAGAAAGTACAAAATCTGTACAGACAAGTGCCCGTGGTCAGGTCATGCTAAGAAAGTTGATGCCTCACTTAATAGAAACATAGAAAATAGGTGCAGGAGTAGGCCATTCGGCCCTTTGAGCCTGCACCGCCATTCAATATGATCATGGCTGATCATCCAACTCAGAATCCTGTACCTGCCTTCTCTCCATACCCCCTGATCCCTTTAGTCACAAGGGCCACATCTAACTCCCTCTTAAATATAGCCAATGAACTGGCCTCGACTACCCTCTGTGGCAGAGAATTCCACAGATTCACCACTCTCTGGGTGAAAAATGTTTTTCTCATCTCGGTCCTAAAAGACTTCCCCCTTATCCTTAAACTGTGACCCCTAGTTCTGGACTTCCCCAACATCGGGAACAATCTTCCTGCATCTAGCCTGTCCAACCCCTTAAGAATTTTGTACGTTTCTATAAGATCCCCCCTCAATCTTCTAAATTCGAGCGAGTACCAGCCAATTCTATCCAGTCTTTCTTCATATGAAAGTCCTGACATCCCAGGAATCAGTCTGGTGAACCTTCTCTGTACTCCCTCTATGGCAAGAATGTCTTTTCTCAGATTAGGAGACCAAAACTGTACGCAATACCCCAGGTATGGTCTCACCAAGACCCTGTACAACTGCAGTAGAACCTCTCTGCTCCTATACTCAAATCCTTTTGCTATGAATGCTAACATTCCATTCGCTTTCTTCACTGCCTGCTGCACCTGCATGCCTACTTTCAATGACTGGTGTACCATGACACCCAGGTCTCGTTGCATCTCCCCTCTTCCTAATCGGCCACCATTCAGATAATAGTCTGCTTTCCTGTTTTTGCCACCAAAGTGAATAACCTCACATTTATCCACATTATACTGCATCTGCCATGCATTTGCATCTGCTGCTGTCATTTGTTTTAATGACGGCTGCAGATGCATCACTGGCCGCCTAAAACCAACGGTTGTGAATATCTTGCATGTCTTGGCCGGTATTGCTTCACCAGGACTCCACAGATAAGTCGCCGGTAGAACTAAAGATGCCGATCCCAACCAAGGAACAGCTACCACCTGGTCACAGGTGTGACTGGAAGTCCCTCAACAGGCTTCGTACAGGGATAGGCCGATGCAAGACTAACATGAGCAAATTGCTATTGAGGGAGTGCAGCGCAGATTTACAAGGTTAATTCCCGGGATGGCGGGACTGTCGTATGCTGAGTGAATGGAGCAGCTGGGCTTGTACACTCTGGAGTTTAGAAGGATGAGAAAGGATCTCATTGAAACATACAGGATTGTTAAGGGTTTGGACACGCTAGAGGCAGGAAACATGTTCCCGATGTTGGGGGAGTCCAGAACCAGGGGCCACAGTTTAAGATTAAGGGGTAAGCCATTTAGAACGGAGATGAGGAAACACTTTTTCTCACAGAGAGTAGTGAGTCTGTGGAATTCTCTGCCTCGGAGGGCGGTGGAGGCGGGTTCTCTGGATGCTTTCAAGAGAGAGCTAGATAGGGCTCTTACAAAATTGCGGAATCAGGGGATATGGGGAGAAGGCAGGAACGGGGTACTCATTGGGGATGATCAGCCATGATCACATTGAATGGCGGTGCTGGCTCGAAGGGCCGAATGGCCTACTCCTGCACCTATTGTCTATTGTCTAAACGGGGCGATGCAGATGTGCCAGACACAGGATGTGAATGTGGAACATGTGTACAATCCATGCCACACCTACTGAGATGCCCACTTCTTGGTAAACAATGGTGCCTTGCAGACGAGAGAAGACTGTCCACTGTGCAAAAGCCTGGCCCAACATTTGAAACGTAGATGATGGTCACGAACAAAGAAGTCCGGCTTAAAACGCGTGCTTTAAAACCTCTGCAAGGCAGCAACTCTACCACTGCACCACCGTGGGGCTCTATCTGTGAAGGGTAGATACAGGGAGAGATATGTTGATATAAATGGATGTGGGAAACATAAAACCATCATGAGCTGTTACATTCCTACTTATTGTTGCCCGGAACTCTGTTCTGAATTGGTAACGCAACAATGGCCAGAGTTGTAGTGGTGGCGCTGCCTTGGCAGCTGCGGATCGCGCGCAGTCCTGTTTTTTTTCTATTTTTGTTGTTTTCTTGTCCTGTTTTAGCTTGTTAATTTGAGTTATTAGGGTGTGTGTGGGGGGGGGGGTGGATGAAATGTGTTTTAGTCTCTTCCTTTGGGGGGGGTGACTTTTTCTTGTCGTATCCCCCGTCTCTGTCTCCGTCTGCGCTGAGGCCTAATGGTGGAGCTGACGGCCTCCAACTGCAACTGACCTCCGGAGGCAGAGCCAGCCAGGACTTACCAGCGCGAGGCTGGCCGACTTCGGGGCTGAGGCGGTGTTCCGGCTTGCCGGCGGCCCGACCTGGGGTCGTAGCGGCGTTCCGGCGGCGGCGGACCTGACTTCGGAGGCTCGGCCGCGGGCCCAGTGGACGACATCGTCGGGAGCTCGCAGGTCACAGGTTGGTGACCTGTTTTTCCGGAGCTCCCGTGGCAACAGCTTCATCCGCTGGGCTGGAGGGCAGCAGCTTCGACCGCCCCGCGGAGATTGAACCGGCCTGTTCACGGAGCACGGTTGAGCCGTGGGACTAACTTACCATCACCCGGTGGGGGTCACAATATTGGAGGCCTGGATCGCCTCAGCGCAGACGGAGAACAAGGAGCGAAGGGACAAAGACTTAAGATTTTTGCCTCCATCACAGAGAGGAGGTGCCTGGTGAACTCACTGTGGTGGATGTTAAATTTGTGTTTATTGTGTGTTTTGTTATTTTATTATATGTATGACTCCAAGGCAACGAAATTTCGTTCAGACCGAAAGGTCTGAATGACAATAAAGTTTCCAAGATTCCAAGATTGATTGGAATCGATCCAGGAATCGCAAAGCATCCAATATGTTGACCTTCACAACGAATGCCATTGAGAAGCAACCGTCTCCAATCACCATGACCTTTCCGATTACAATTTGCGGCATTCGTACAAGGTGAATTAGTAACAACCTGCGCACTGTAACAGTGTGCACAGATAACACACAACAATGTGAAACTTAAATAGTTAAGAAGGAAAACTAATTGAATGTCAACTCGAACATATAAACAGAGGCGATGTAGAAAGTTACACATTATCGCTATTATTTAATTGGGCAGTAGAATTGCTGCCTTACTGCGCCAGAGACCCTGATTCGATGTTGACCCTGGCTACTGTCTGTACGGAGTGTGTATGTTCTCCCTGTGACCACGTGGGTTTTCTCCGGGTGCTCCGGTTTCCTGCCACACTCCAAAGGCGTACAGGTTAGTAGATGGCATGGTATAGTATAGAACTTTATTTGTCAGATGTACCGAGCTGCAGTGAAATTATTATTGTGTTTAGATTAGTTTAGTTTAATTTAGAGATACAGTGCAGAAACATGCCCTGTGGCCCACCGAGTCCACATCGACCAGCGATCCCCACACACTATCACACGCTAGGGACAATTTTACATTGATACCAAGCCAATTAACCTGCAAACCTGTACGTCTTTGGAGTGTAGGAGGAAACCGAAGATCTTGGAGCAAACCCACGCAGGTCATGGAGAGAATGTACAAACCCCGTACAGACAGCACCCGTAGTCAGGATTGAACCTGGGTCTCTGGCGCTGTGAGGCAGCAACTCTACCGTCGTGCCACCCGCCCAATTCATTTTTTATACAGTTCAGTCCAAGTATCTCTCTACATAAGCACTGACATATTAAATAAGCATCTCAGATACAATACAATATATAACAGTAGTATACTGAGACAGTATACATTGTCGCCAGTTTGGCGCCATTTCAAGACCCAGTTGTAGTAACCACAGGGATCTTGACCCGACTATGAAGCCCTGGCAGCATTGTCCTGGCAGTGTTGATTAAATGGCATTGGTAAAAACTGTAAATTGTCCCTAGTTTACAGGACAGTGCTGGTGTACGAGGTGATCGCTGGTCGGCACGGACTCGGTGGGCCGAAGGACTTGTATCTGCGCTGTATCTAAAGTCTGAAGCCAATTTGTGTTTTACTCAAGACTCTGTCATCTGCAGTTCCCTGTATCTTCTCTTCTAGTTCACCCAGACAATATCTCAGTTTAAATTCTCCACCTTGTGAATCTTCCTTATCTGTTCACAGAACATGCTTAATGTTTATGATCCATCCCTAATTAACCCAGTAGTACTGAGACCGTTAAGTGCCAAATGAATTGGTCAGTCAAGGGTCAGTTATGGACTCAATGGGATATGGATAGCAGCTTTCTTTCCCTGAAGGACAATAGTCAAACAAATTGTTTCTTTTTCAGCCACACTCCAGGAAGGTTCGGAACAATATTCCGCTTGGTTTCTATTCCAGATTTATCTGAGCTCTTGAACATCTACACAGCGGTGGAGTTGCTGCCTTACAGCGCCAGAGACCTGGGTTCGATCCTGACTACGGATGCTGTCTGTACGGAGTTTGTACATTCTCCCCGGGACCTGTGCGGGTTTTCTCCGGGTGCTCTTGGTTCTTTTTTTTTTTTGTCTGTTTATTTTATTAGCAGTTAATACAGTACAAAACAATACAGTGGGACCTAATTTTAGGTGCCAACTATGTCATAACGTAATGCATTCTATGTACAACCTCTAGTTTTATGTTTTTGAAAAGGAAGTAAAAAAAACAAAAAATAGAGAGAAGAAAAAGAGGAAAAATAGATAGTAGAAAATAGAAAAACGTGAAGTGTGTATATAAGAAAAGAAAAAGTAGAAAGTAGAAATAGGAGAAAAAGACCCTTAAAAAAGAGATTTTCAAATCTTTGTTCGGAGATGTAAATCTATCCACGACCTGACCTGAAATCAGTAATCTTTACGATACTGCTGCATCACATGATTCCAAAAAGTCGATGAAAGGGGACCAACTCCTTAAGAATTAGTCGTATTTATCTGTTAGTCGGAGTCTCATTTCTTCAAGGCGTGCTATGTCCATCATATTCCTAATCCACATTTTAATAGTTGGTATAGCTGTATCTTAAGTATCAATTTATTTTCAATTATTAACCCATAATTAAAGAATACTTTTTGGTCTTTGTTTAAATTGATATCTTCTACTATTATTCCAAATATAATCCATTCCGTATTAGGTTCTATTCTTGACTTGAAGAGCTTTGTAAATACATCAAATATATCGCTCCAAACTTTATTCAACTTTGTACATCCTACAAATGAATGTGTTATATTAGCATTTTGAAACAAACATTTATCGCATCTGGGAGAGACGTTTGGGTAGAATTTATTCAACCTCGTTTTTGAATAATATAGTTTATGTAATAATTTAAATTGATTTAAATTATGTCTTGCATTAATGGAACAATTATGTGTGTTCATCAGATACTTTTCCCATCTATCTTTTGAGATCTTTATAACCATATAACCATATAACAATTACAGCACGGAAACAGGCCATCTCGACCCTTCTAGTCCGTGCCGAACACATAATCTCCCCTAGTCCCATATACCTGCACTCAGACCATAACCCTCCATTCCTTTCCCATCCATATAACTATCCAATTTATTTTTAAATGATACCAACGAACCTGCCTCCACCACCTTCACTGGAAGCTCATTCCACACAGCTACCACTCTCTGAGTAAAGAAGTTCCCCCTCATGTTACCCCTAAACTTCAGTCCCTTAATTCTCAAGTCATGTCCCCTTGTTTGAATCTTCCCTACTCTCAGTGGGAAAAGCTTTTCCACGTCAACTTTGTCTATCCCTCTCATCATTTTAAAAACCTCTATCAAGTCCCCCCCTTAACCTTCAGCGCTCCAACGAATAAAGCCCTAACTTGTTCAACCTTTCTCTGTAACTTAGTTGCTGAAACCCAGGCAACATTCTAGTAAATCTCCTCTGTACTCTCTCTATTTTGTTGACAATTTATCATTAGTTCATATTCCCAATCTTCTCTTAGTGCTTCTGTTGAGGGTAATTCTCTATTTAATATACTATTATAAAAATGTGATATTAGTTTTCGTGAATCAGCCTTAATATTTATTTCTTCTTCTAAAGGGTCTAAAAATATAGTTTGAATTCTTTGTATATATTTCTTCATAAAGTCACATATCTGTATATATTTAAAATATCGATTATCATTCAGTTTCAATTTTGATTTTAATTGTTGAAATTATAACAATTTGACCAATTCGTACATATCTCCTACTTTCCTAATCCCCAGTCTATCCCATTGTTGATATGTTATGTCGATAAGAGATGGCTTAAATGCAGGATTGTTCAATATTGGGGTTAGTACTGATAGATTATTTAATTTCAAGGATAATTTTATTTGTTTCCAAATTCTTATTGTATTGTGAATAATTGGGTTCTTCTTTATATATTATACTATTCAATTTTATCGGTGAGAACAAGATCGTTCCTATATTGTGCGGATAGCACTCCTCTTTCTCCATTCTTATCCACTCCGACTGGTGAGTGGAACTATCCAACCAGTACATTATGTTCTTAATATGCATTGCCCAGTAGTATTACGTAAAGTTAGGTAATGATAAACCCCCAACTTCTTTAGGTTTACACAAATGCTTTAGTTGAATTCTGTGTGCTCTGTAATCCCATATAAAATTAGTGATAGTAGAACCTAGTTTTTTGAAAAAGTATTTTGGAATATATATTGGGATCGCTTGAAACAAATATATTAATTGTGGTAAGAAAGTCATTTTTATAGTGTTAATTCTACCTATCAATGAAAGCGGGAGCGTTTTCCAAAATGTAATCATAACATTCAGTTTATTTAATAGCGGCATAAAATTGGCGCTAAATAGTGTCTTCTCGTAATTTGAATACCCAAATACTTGAATTTTTCTGTTGCAATTTTGAAAGGGAATTTTAATAGTGTCTCGCATCCTGTGGTTTTAAAGACATAATTTCGCTTTTATTCCAATTTATTCTATATCCTGAAAAAGAACCAAATTCCTCAATTAGTGTTAGTAAGGTGGGGATACTCGTTTGTGTATTAGTAATATATAAAAGAATATCATCAGCATATAATGACATTTTATTCTTTGAGTCCTTAGTATTATATCCATGAATATTTGGATGATTTCTAATCTTTTCAGCCAGCGGTTCTATCATAAGGGCAAATAGCAATGGTGATAAGGCACAACCCTGCCTATTACCCATTGATAAATAAAATTTTGGAGATGACATATTATTAGTTAACATTCTTGCCGTAGGTTTATCATAAAGTAGTATCACCCATCTAATAAAATTCTCTCCCGTATTAAATTTTTAGAGTACCTTATATAAATACTGCCATTCTACCTGATCAAATGCCTTCTCTGCATCCGGCGTAACAACTGAAATATCTTCATTGTCCTCATTGTGAGAGTACATTATATTGAAAAGCCTTCTCAAGTTATTAAATGATTGTCTTTTGGGTATAAATCCAGTTTGATCCGGGTTTACCAATTTGTTAATATAATTATTCAGTCTTCTAGCTAGAATCTTTGCTAAGATTTTCTGATCCGTATTTAGAAGTGATATAGCTCTGTAAGAACCCGGTTCATCTAAATCTTTATCTTTTTTTGGTATAAGCGTTATTGTTGATTCTGCTAAAGTTTCTGGTAGTTTATTTTCGGTATAAGCCTGCGTGTATAAGTTGAGTAATCTTGGTACAATTGACTCCTGAAATCACTTATAAAATTCATTACTAAAACCATCTGGTCCTGGGGTCTTCCCATTTTTCAATGAGTTTATTATTTGTTTTATTTCTTCACTAGTAATCCGTGCTCCTAATTGCTCTTGTTCTAAACTATCCAATTTAGGGAGGTAGCAATTATCTAAAACATTTGTAATTTTACTATCATCTGTATTTATTTTAGTTGTGTATAAATTATGATAAAATTGGGCAAACCTTTTATTAATGTCCTTTGGTAGTGTTAGATACTCACCCTTATCAGATTTAATTTTAATGATAGTATTTTCCTTTTCTTGTTGCGTCAGTTGCCTCGCTAATAATTTATGTGGCTTATCACCAAATTCGAAGTGTGCTTGTTTTGTAATTTGGAATAATCTTATTACTCTTGCCGATAGTATTCTATTGATTTTATATTTCAATAAAGTTATCTTATTATGTTTATCTATGGTTGGGTCACTTGCATTGTCCAGTTCTAGTGATTTTATTTCCTGTTCTATCCTCTGAAGTTCTCTTTTATTTTCTTTATTTTGAAAACTTTGATAAGAGATTATAGCACCGCGAATGTATGCCTTAAAGGTTTCCCATAATAGCGATACAGAAATATCCGGCGTCTCATTTATCTCGAAATAAAATGTTGTTTGTTCTTTTATTTACTCATAACCCTGCAGGTTATTTAATATTTGTGCATTGAACCTCCAAAAAGGTTTTATACCCGGCATTCCCTCAATTTTAAGTATAAAAGTCAGTGGTGAATGACCGGAAATAATACTATTATGGTATGATGGTTTAGTCGTATACGGGATTAATTTTGCATCCAATAAGAAATAGTCAATTCGTGAATAAGTTATATGAGCCGATGAGTAAAACGAATATTCCCTTCCAATTGGGTTTGCTATTCTCCAAACATCAGTTATGTTATTATTTTTTATATAAGTATTTCAAAATTCACAGGTTTTAGTTTTAACAAGATGCTTCCCTACCTTTATTAATTTATCTTAATATGGGTCTATAACACAATTAAAATCTCCCCCCATTATTATATTTTGATAATTATGCTCTGCAACTATATCTACTATATCTTAAAAAATTGGAGGTTATCAAAATTAGGCGCATAAATATTTATCATAGTTAATGGTGTGTTATAAATTTCTCCCGTGACTATAACGTATCTTCCCTCTTTATCAGATATGGACTTCTTTAATTTAAAAGGTATACCTTTCCGAAATATAATGGCCGTGCCTCTTGCTTTAGAGGTGAATGCGGAGTAGTAGGTTTGACCTATCCAGTTTGCCCTTAATCTGATCTGAGTTTGTTGTTTCAAATGCGTTTCTTGTAGTAAAGCAATATCCGTGTTTAATGATTTTAATTGTGCCAGACCTTTACCCCTCTTAATTGGCTCATTCGCACCTCTAATGTTCCAACTACAGAAAATGAGACCTCCGGTGTTTATTCGACTATTATCTTGCATTGGCTACTATTACCAGACTGTATGATTCATGTGATGCAGCCAAGTACCTCGAAATCCCGAGTCCAGGGTTGTCCTTCATAATTTCTGCACTAGTTTTACAACTCCTGGCACTATTAAACATAATTAAGGGAAAGAGAAAAACATAAAATGAAGTGTTCATAAAAATTGTTAAACCATACAACTCATAATAGTGAATAAACAAAAAAAGTGAGTGTAAGTTATCAAAAAAGCGATATCTTACAAAAAAGTCACCTATGGTGGCTAGGATTAATTTTAAATTGACCTCCGTCGATAGAATTGTGCACTGGGCCTTGCCCCCTTAGTAAAGTATCATCCAACATTAGTTGGTTCCCTCCACTTATAACCAAAATTATCATGTCGGGTCGATTAATAGCTAAAAAATTTTAAATAAAATATAAGAAAAGCTAGAAGATTTAAAATAAAATAGAGTTATTATGGGTTAAAGTACCTTGTCATTAATCACACTTTTCATTAGCCTGTATGGTAGTTAATTCATAATTAGTATTTAGAATATCTGTCTAACCTCCCCCATCCATCCTACTATATAGTTAGTCATGTTAGTATAATACATTAAACCTTTAGCGTTAATTAAGTTTATTGCGTATATATAGTTAATTAGTTCGTTAGTTGTATGCTGTATATGCAAATAATAGATCATATAGTACTGAGACAAAGGCAGACCATCAAGACTATTTCAAATTCGAAAAAGATCAGTCTAATAATTATCAGGGCTGAAAAACTAATCGCAGAGCCTGCGACCTTGAACATTCCATCTGTTGAGCCTCAGTTTTTCAGTTCAAGATGAAGTTAGGACTCTGTTATTAAACACATTCTTGCCAGATAAGCCTGTCCGAACAATTCTAGTTTGAAACAAAAAACAAGTTCAGCAGGCGTACTGTCTTATTATTCTGTTTTTCCTTGAATTTTATTTAAAATCTCCTGGGCATATTTGCAAGCTGAATCCGGATCCGTGAATGAACGTTGCTTAGCACTGTACGTAATTAACATTTTAGCTGGGTAGATAACACCGTAACGAACTTCAGAATGTCCTTGTAAAATACTGCTTGCACTTTTAAACTGGCGTCTTTTTGCCAGTATTTCCTGAGTGTAGTCTCTGTAAAATCTAACAATATTATCAGCAAATGTAAGATTTTCTCCATAGGATATCTTCTTTAATAAATTTTCCAAAGTCGAAATGTCTAAGAACTTTACGATAATTTGACGTGGTGGAGCATTCACTCCTGTTTGGAAGCGACCAACACGATGAGCCACATCTATCTTTGGTTTCTCTGGCAGTTTGAAAACATCTTTAAGTAAATTAGTGATAAAATCACACATTTGAGAGCCATGCTCTGCCCCCTCTTTAACTCCAATTATTCTCAAATTCTGCCTCCTTGACCTGGCTTCCAAATCTTGACATTTCTCATTCAGTTTATTCGTCAGCTCCCAATTCGCGTTGTGTTCTTTTTTCAAACCTGTTATTTCCTGGCCCATCTGCTGCATTTCACCATCCATCTCTTCCATCCATTTTTCCGCCTTTGTTAATTGCTTCAGCAGGGAGTCATGTTTATTGTTATAAATCTCTCTGCATTCTTTCCAATTCCTTAGCAGCCCTCGACTCCAAATCTTTGAACTGCTGGTTCAGGGATACGTAAAGTTCCTTTAATTCTCCACAACTAGTGTCAATTTTCTTAGAGAGATTATCCTCCATTGTAGAAAAATTATTCTGCATTGTAGAATTCATTTTAGCAAATTGCTTCTGAAGATCTTTAGTAATGTCTTTAGTAATAACTCTTCCCGTTTCTTCCCAGCTTTTCATTTCTTTCTCCCTTTCTTTTAACTCTTTTATTTCAGCTTTTGCAGCCATTTCGACTGTTGGTTGTTGAGACTCCAGCTACTCTTCCAAACTTTCAAAAGTGGGTTCAGGAGTGGTTTCAAGCTCATCCAGAGCTTTTTGGAGCTGGAGACAGATTGTAGTCTTCTTGGGTCCTCTCTGACCTCTTCCCTTTTTCATCCGGTAAAATCGTTTTAAATCCCGATTCCACCGGCACCGTCTGATGACATCAGTACCCACGGCGTTCAGCAATCCCGGTAAGAGTTTTTAAGTCGATCCTGGCCGAGGAACTGACTTTAAACATGATTTGTCGGGGGGCAGAGCTCTGTGCAGCTGCTTCATAGCAGCCACCGGAAGTCCTTAGGCTCTTGTTTCTTCCCACACTCCAAAGACCATGCAGCTTTGAAAATTAATGGTCTTGGGTTTTTTTGTTCCGTTTAGAGATACAGCACGGAAACAGGCCCTCAGGCCCACCGAGTCCGCGTTGATCAGCGATCCCCGCGCATTATCACTACCCTACATCCACTAGGGACACTTTTTTTACATTGATACCAAGCCAATTAACATACAAACCTGTACGTCTTTGGAGTGTGTGAGGAGACCGAAGATCTCGGAGAAAATCCAGGCAGGTCACGGGGAGAGCGTTCTCCCTGTGACCGCATGCATTTTTCCCAGGTGCTCCGGATTTTTCCCCCACTCCAGAGACACACAGGTTTGTAGGTTGGATGGCTTCTGTAAATTGTATTGGCAAATTGTAATTGTAAATTATTCCTAGTGTGTAGGATAGTGCTAGTGTGTGGGGTGATTCCTGGTCAGTGCCAACTCAATGGTTGGAAGGGCATGTTCCTGAAGAAGGGTTTCGGCCCGAAACGTTGCCTATTTCCATGCATCTATGGGGCGAAGATTCTCCAGCACTTTTGTCTACCTGTTTCCGTTCTATATCTCTAAACTCTAACGGATAGTCTAAAGACTGACAAACTCTTGGAGAAGTTGGCTGTGACTATCATAAGAGTTATTAGTCAATGCCACACACAAATTGTCAACCTGATTATGAAGGAAAGAAAAGTTGATTTTAAAGTGCATTGGGGTATTATAGAATTCAAAGTATTCAAAAATAATGGATTGAAATGTCTAAAATGTTGGCCCCCAGTAGACCTACTATAGCTCTAACATGGTCTCTAGATAGTTATCCTCTACTTTGGATCTTTTTATGGAAAGATTTATTATGTTCTCCTGCTATTTCTATCAAATGGCACAAATATATCCGGTTAGAATTTGCAGTTGATGATAAAAAAATACTATGAACAGTGATTGTGCTTGTGTTTAACTGTCGTCTCCACTCTCGGCGACTTAGCCCATTGTGCAAAGGTTTCTGGTAAAAATGGTTGAGTGGTTTGGTTTAGTTTGGAGATACAGCATGAAAACTGCACCTTGGGTCCACCGAGTCCAAGCCGAGCATCGATCAACCGTTCCCACTAGTTCTATGTTATCACACTTTCTCATCCACTCCCTGCACAGGGGCGGCAATTGACAGAGGCCACCATTGGCGGCCACGGTGGCGCAGCGGTAGAGTTGCTGCATTACAGCGCTTACAGCGCCGGAGACCCGGGTTCGATCCCAACTTCGGGTGCTATCTGTACAGAGAAACATAGAAACATAGAAAATAGGTGCAGGAGTAGGGCATTCGGCCCTTCGAGCCTGCACCGCCATTCAATATGATCACGGCTGATCGTCCAACTCAGTGTCCTGTACCTGCCTTCTCTTCATACCTCCTGATCCCTTTAGCCACAAGGGCCACATCTAACTCCCTCTTAAATATAGCCAATGAACTGGCCTCAAATACCTTCTGTGGCAGTGAATTCCAGAGATTCACCCCTCTCTGTGTTAAAAATGTTTTCCTCATCTTGGTCCTAAAAGATTTCCCCCCTATCCTTAAGCTGTGACCCCTTGTTCTGGACTTCCCCAACATCGGGAACAATCCTCCCGCATCTAGCCTGCCCAACCCCTTCAGAATTTTGTGAGTTTCTATAAGATCCCCCCTCAATCTTCTAAATTCTAGCGAGTACAAACAGAGTCTATCCAGCCTATCTTCATAAGACAGTCCTGACATCCCAGGAATCAGTCTGGTGAACCTTCTCTGTACTCCCTCTATGGCAAGAATGTCTTTCCTCAGATTAGGGGACCAAAACTGTACGCAATACTCCAGGTGTAGTCTCACCAAGACCCTGCACAACTGCAGTAGAACCTCCCTGCTCCTAGACTCAAATCCTTTTGCTATGAATGCTAACATACCATTGGCTTTCTTCACTGCCTGCTGCACCTGCATGCCTACCTTTCAATGACTGGTGTACCATGACACCCAGGTCTCGTTGCATCTCCCCCTTTCCCAATCGGCCACCATTTAGATAATAGTCTACTTTCCTATTTTTGCCACCAAAGTGGATAACCTCACATTTATCCACATTATACTGCATCTGCCATGCATTTGCCCACTCATCCAGCCTATCCAAGTCACCTTGCAGCCTCCTAGCAACTTCCTCACAGCTAACACTGCTCCCCAGCTTCGTGTCATCCACAAAGTTGGAGATGTTGCATTCAATTCCCTCGTCCAAATCATTAATATATATCGTAAATATCTGGGGTACCAGCACTGAGCCTTGCGGTACCCCACTAGTCACTGCCTGCCATTGTGAAAAGGACCCATTTACTCCTACTCTTTGCTTGCTGTCTGCCAGCCAGTTCTCTATCCACATCAATACTGAACCCCCAATGCCTTGTGCTTTACGTTTGTATACTAATCTCTTATGTGGGACCTTGTCGAAAGCCTTCTGGAAGTCCAGATACACCACATCCACTGGTTCTCCCCTATCCACGCTACTAGTTACATCCTCGATAAATTCTATAAGATTCGTCAGACATGATTTACCTTTCATAAATCCATGCTGACTTTGTCCAATGATTTCACCATTTTCCAAATGTGCTGCTATCCCATCTTTAATAACTGAATCTAGCAGTTTCCCCACTACCGATGTTAGACTAACTGGTCCGTAATTCCCCGTTTTCTCTCTCCCTCCCTTTTTTAAAAGTGGGGTTACATTAGCTACTCTCCAATCCTCAGGAACTACTTCAGAATCTAAAGAGCTTTGAAAAATTATCACTAATGCATCCACTATTTCTGGGGCTACTTCCTTAAGTAAGTTTGTCCGTTCTCCCCGTGACCTGCGTGGGTTTTCTCCGAGATCTTCGGTTTCCTCCCACACTCCTAAGACGTAAAGGTTTGTAGGTTAATTGGCTTGGCGTACGTGGAAATTGCGCCTAGTGTTTATAGTAGGATAGCGTTAATGCATGGGGATCGCTGGTCGGCGTGGGCTGAAGAGCATGTTGTATTTCTAAACTAAACTAGTTAACCTACCATGTCTTTGAGATGTGGGAGGAAACCGGAGCACCCGGAGGGAACGGGGAAAAGAGGGGGTAAAAGGGGAGGGAGAGGGTTGTAGATTAGCTACCTAAAATTGGAGAATTCTATGTACACACTGAAGATCAATAATGCTGGAGTAACTCGACGGGTCAGACATCATCTCCGGTGAAAAAGGATGGGAGATGTTTTGGGTCAGAACACTTTCTGAGACTAAAAGTAGGGGATGCGAACCGGAGGTATATTGTTAGGTTTTAAGATACTCAGACGGAATATGAGGCGCTCCTTTCCTCCAGTTTGAATGTGGCCTCACGGTGGCAATGCAGGAAGCCGAGGACAGAAAGGTCAGTGTGAGATTGGGAATGGTAGTTAAAATGGTTGGCAACTCAGCAGGTTTAGTTTGGTTTGGTCCGGTCCAGTCTGGTCTAGACCAGTCCAGACCAGTCCAGTCCAGTGATACAGCATGAAAACGGGCCCTTCGGAATGCTGATCCGGAGTCAGCCAGCGATTGCCCCACATACTAACACGATCCTTACACACACTAAGGACAACTTACATTTATACCAAGTCATTTAACACACAAACCTGTACGCCTTTGGAATGTGGGAGGAAACCGGAGCATCCGGCGAAAACCCACGCCGGTCACGGGGAGAACGCACAAACTCCATACAGACAGCACCCATAGTTGGGATCGAACCCGAGTCTTTGGCGCTGTGAGGCAGCGACTCTACCGCTGCGCCACCGTGCCGCCCAGGTCTCGGCGGGCCGAGCGCAAGTGTTCAGCGAAACATCCTTTATCCTGTGGCCACGCATCATAATTCTAGGCTCTTTGGTCTTTCTTACTCAATCTCGTGGAAGAGGACAACCCCTTCTGTCCTGCTATCAACCCAATCCCTCTCTATCACCCTACATCCATGGAAATGCACAATGGGGAAACATTCTTGGAAAAGATATAGTTGACATTTAGGGCAGCTTAGTGGTGGAGCTGCTGCCTTACAGCGCCGGAGACCCAGGTTCGATCCTGACGACGGGTGCTGCCTGTATGCAGTTTGCACGTTCTCCCTGGGACCACGTGGGTTTTCTCCGGGTGCTCCGGTTTCCTCCCACACTCCTAAGAGGTACAGGTTTGTAGGTTAATTGGCTTCGATAATAGTGTAAATGGCCGCTAGTGTGAAGGATAGTGCTAGTGTACGGGGATCGCTGGTCGGCGTGGACTCAGTGAGCGGAAGGGCCTGTTTCTGCTCTGTATCTCTAAAGTCTAAAGTAAAGTCAAAATGAAATATGATAAAATCGAAAACGCTGGACAAAATGCATAATGGGATTTTGATATTGTGTATACCCACATGCAGAGAGTAATGCACCGAACATTATGGCAAAAAAATAGCTTCATTTATCGAAAGAGTCAATACCATTGCAATAAAAGAATCATAAATCAAATGTTAGTGAATTGCTGTATATTTTTCCTTGAACATGCTGTAGACACCTAAACTGAAGATTAGAAGGGTCTGGGCCAAACACGGGCAGGTGGGACTAGTGTAGTTGGGCATTTTGGGTCGGCATGGGCAAGTTGGGCTGAAGGGCCTGTTTCCATGCTGTATCACTCTATGATTCCATTATGGATCAACAACCTGGCAAATTTGAGGTTACTATGTGGGTGTGAGCTTATCACTGAAAACGGAATTCAAATTCTTAACGCCAGGATAGGACGGAACGCAATTGGGTGGCACGGTGGTGCAGCGGTAGAGTTTGCTGCCTTACAGCGCCGGAGACCCAGGTTCGATCCCAACTACGAGCGCTGTGCTGTGCGTAAGGAGTTTGTACCTTTTCCCCGTGGCTGCGTGCATTTTCCCCGAGATCTTCGGTTTCCTCCAAAGACGTACTGGTTTGTAGGTCAATTGGCTTGGGTTTGTATACTTGATATAAGCGCAAATTGTCCCTAGTGTGTGTGTAGGCTTGTGTTAAAGTGCGGTAATCGCTGGTCGGTGCGGAGTCGGTGGGACGAAGGGGCCTGTTTCCACGCTGTATCTCTAAACCAAACCAAAACTAAATTCCGACAAGTTTATGGCAGAGAGCATACAGACTGATTGCATCATAAAATGCTGCAGATGCTGGAATCTTGAGGGGGAAAAAAAAAAAAAAAAAGTGCTGGAGAAACACAGTGGACAGGCAGCATCTGTGGAAGGAAAGAACAGATGACATATCAGGTTGATGAGACTTTACTGGCTTTAACCTGCACATAGCGTTATTCACATTCTTCCCTTTATTGTGTATCTGTACACTGTGGACGGCTCGATTGTAATCGTGTATTGTATTTCCACTGACTGGTTAGCACGCAACAAAAGCTTTTCATTGTACCTCGGCACACGTAACAATAAACTCAACTCAAACTCAATAAACTAAACTCATCTTTGAATGGAATGGACAAACCTGAAACAATAAACTAAAACCTTCTAAACCCTTCCTATCCATGTACCCATCCAAATATCTTTTAAGTGGTGATTGAATGTGCGTTTGAGTTTAGTTTATTGTCACGTGTACCGAGGTACAGTGAAAAGCTTTTGTTGCGTGCTAACCAGTCCGCGGAAAGACAATACACGGTTACAATCGAGCCGTCCACAGGGTACAGATATATGATGAAGGGGATAATGTGAGTAATGTTTAGTGCAAGATAAAACCAATCAAATGTAGCCTGAGGGTCTCCAATAAGGTAGATAGTAGCTCAGGACCGCTCTCTGGTTGTGGTAGGATGATTCAGTTGCCTGATAACAGCTGGGAAGAAACTGTCCCTGAATCTGGAGGTGTGCGTTTTCACACTTCTATAACTTTTGCCCGATGGGAGAGGGGAGAAGAGGGAGTGGCCGGGGTGGGACTCGTCCTTGATTATGCTGCTGGCCTTGCCGAGGCAGCGTGAGGTGTAGATGGAGACAAAGGAAGAGAGGTTGGTTTGTTGATGGTTTTTGTACCTGCCTCAACTACCTCCTCTGGCAACTCGTTCCATCACCATTAGAGTGATTTCTTCCGCTTGCTACCTATGTAAAGTGGCGGTGGTGGAGTTGCTGCTCACAGCGCCGGAGACCCGGGTTTGATCCTGACTACGGGTGCTCTCTGTACGGAGTTTGTACGTTCTCCCCGTGACCACGTGGGTTTTCTCCGAGTTCTGCGGTTTCCTCCCAAGCTTCCAAAGACGTACTGGTTTGTTAGTTAATTGGCTTGGTATGAATTGTAAATTGTCCCTAATGTGTGTGTGTGTGTGGGATAGTCTTAGTGTGTGCGGGGATCGCTGGTCGGCGCGGACTCGGTGGGTCGAAGGGCCTGTTTCCGCGCTGTATCTCTAAGCGAAAACCAAACTCTGGAATTTAGAAGGATGAGAAGAAATCTCATCGAAACATATAAGATTTAAGGGTTTGGATATGCTAAAGGCAGAAAGCATGTTCCCGATGTTGGGGGAATCCAGAACCACAGTTCAAGAATAAGGGGTAAGCCATTTAGAACGGAGACGAGGAAACACTTTTTCACACAGAGTGGTGAGTTTGTGGAATTTTCTGCCTCAGAGGGCGGTGGAGGCCAGTTGCTATTAAGAGAGAGTTAGATAGAGCCCTTAAAAATAGCAGAGTCAAGAGATATGGGAAGAAGGCAGGAACGGGGTACTGATTGTGGATCACATTGAATGGCAGTGCTGGCTGGAAGGGCCAAATGGCCTACTCCTGCACCTATTGTCTATTGTCTGAACTGAGCCAATATAACCTATAATCGTCATGCTGAGCCATGCACAGGGGAAGAAGGGTCCACAGCGTCCAATGCAATGAACAATGACTGTGAAAGCTATTGAAGAAACATCGCAGACAATCAATTATTCAAGAGCAAGTCTCGAAACCCCCATCCCTGCAGTGAAACCACAATGAAAAAAGACCAATTAAGCATTGGTGCAACAGATTAATATAGTCGGGGTGAATTCAAATGTGATCACCAGAATAACTCCAGTGTTAACACTATTCAGCTCCTTTACAAACTGCTAGCTCATGAGGGCCATGCACTGCATCTCTGGTAAGTTGGTTTAAATAATGGATGAGGTTTGACTAAGAGCTGCAGGCAATTTCCTTCCACGCTGGACAATTTAATGAAAATTTCTCCAGATTCTAATGGATCATTATAATGAACGATCCCACCAAAATAGCTTTGTACGCTGCTAATGGTAATGCCAGTGATCAGCTTTGTTTCTGCGTCCCAGAAGTTGTTTTTTTGGGCCAGGTTGGTCTTGCCTAATTCATCGTTCTGTTTATTGTACAACTAAGGAATTAACTTATGGTTATCTACGAACATGCAGTAGGCTAAAGCACCAATATCTTAAAGATAGCAGAGTCGGGGGATATGAGGAGAAGGCAGGAACGCGATACTGATTGGGGATGATCAGCCATGATCACATTGAATGGCTCGAAGGGCCGAATGGCCTACTCCTGCACCTATTGTCTAATGGTGCTCAACCTACCTAACCTGCTGGTTGCTAAACATTTCAACTCCCCCTCCCATTCCCACACTGACCTTTCTGTCCTGGGCCTCCTCCATGGTCAGAGTGAGGCCCAGCACAAATTGGAGGAACAACACCTCATATTTTGCTTGGGTAGCTTACACCCCAGCGGTATGAACATTGACTTTTAACTTCAAGAAACCCTTGCTTTCCCTCTCTCTCCATCCCTCCCACTTCCTAGTTCTCTGACCAGCCTGATTGTCCCGCTGATTAAATGTTATCTTGTTGTCACCTTCTCCCAGCTAAAAGCCCTGTCCCACTGTACAAGTTCATTCCAAGAGCTCTCCCGAGTTTGCCCTGATTCGAAGTCGGAGATTTACTGTAATGGCCGCTCATCGGTACTCGGGGCTCTCGTGGACATTTTCCAACATGTTGAAAAATCTTCACGAGTCTTCCCGTGCTTACCTGCCGTTAGCGAGTCTTCTCGAGTACCTGCCGTTAGCGCTAAGAGGCGTCCCCGAGCTCCGATGTACCCGCTATGTTCATTCTCCGTGCTTACCACGAGTTTGATTTTATTAAAAACTCGGGAGAGCTCTTGGAATGAACTCGTACTGTGGGACAGGGCATTAACAATGATCTATTCTATATTTTCCTTGAACCTCATCGCCTTTGATATCAAATTTTAACACCTCGCACTTCCTTATCTCTGTGTCTCCCTCTCCCCTGACTCTCAGTCTGAAGAAAGGTCTCAACCCGAAACATCACCCATTCTTATCCAGAGATGCTGCTTGCCCTGCTGAGTTACTCCAGCACTGTGTCTATTATCAATGGTGATCCATACCAATCTTTCCACAGCCAATGTTCAATGATTCATTTCAATGATTCATTTAGAGTATTGCCTTCAGCTCTGGGCACCATGTTACAAGAAAGATGTTGTAAAGGGTGCTGAGAAAATCAACGAAGATGTTGCCAGGACTCGAGGCTCTGAACTATAGGAAAGATATTGTCAAGCTCGAAAGGTTTCAGAAAAGATTTACGAGGAATGTTGCCAGGACTAGAGGGTGTGAGTTACAGGGAGAGGTTGGGCAGGCTGGGTGATCTTATAGAGGTGTATCGGATCATAAGAAGAATAGATCGGGTAGATGCATGGAGTTTTTTGCCCAGAGTAGGGGAATCGAGAACCAGAGGACATTCTGTACATTCAAAATGAACGGAAAGTGTTTTAAAGGAATCTGAGACGTAACCTTATCACTCAAAGGATGGTGGGTGTATGCAGTGAGCTGCCAGGGGAGGTAGTTGAGGTAGGAACTATCGCAACGTTTATGAAGCCGTTAGACATGTGCATGGATAGGATAGGTTTAGAGGGACTGGTATGAATAGGATATGGACCAAATGCAGGCAGGTGTAGACTGGGTCATGTTGGCCGATGTGGGCAAGTTGGACCGAAGGGCCTGTTTCCATGCTGTATCACTCTATGACTCTATGCTTAGTTGTCACACACGTACCTTTAGTTTAGTTTAGAGATACAGCGCAGAAGCAGGCACTTTGGCCCACCGAGTCCGCACCGACCACCAATCCCCACACACCAATGCTGTCCTATATACACACGCACACGAGGGATAATTTACAATTATACCAAGACAATTAACCTACAAACTTGTACGTTTTTAGAGCGTGGGAGGAAATCGGGGCTTTCGGAGAAAACCCACGCAGGTCGCGGGGAGAACGTACAGACAGAACCCGTAGTCGGGATCGAACCCGGGTCTCTGGCGCAGTGAGGCAGCAACTCTACTGCTGGGCCACCGTGCAACCATCAATTGAGAGGAGACTGAATGGTGACTGCCTCGGATAGGCATTGAAGTACTCCAGAATGGCGCAACAGTGCCTCTTACAGGCAAGTAGATGTGTTAGTTGAATTAAGAATAATAACTTGTAAAAAACAAGTTTCTGCACACAGTGTCAGAAAGTCAGAGTTAGAGTCATCTAGTCATAGAGTAATAAAGATACGACATGGAAACAGGCCCTTCGGCCCGAGGTACCCATGCCGATATGGTGAAGAGGGATGGGGGGGAGATGAGGGGGGGGGGGAGATGAGGAGGGGGAGGGGAGGGAAAGAGGTGGACCAACCCAAATGATCAGAGGGTGATTCGGCCCATCAAGTCTACTCCGCCATTCAATCACGGCTGATCTATCTTTCCATCTCAACCCCAGCCTTCTCCCAATAACCCCCGCCACCCGTACTAATCAAGGATTTGTCAATCTCATAGAAACATAGAAAATAGTTGCAGGAGTAGGCCATTCGGCCCTTCGAGCCTGCACCGCCATTCAATATGATCATGGCTGATCATCCAACTCAGTATCCTGTACCTGCTTTCTCTCCATACCCCCCTGATCCCTTTAGCCACAAGGGCCACATCTAACCCTCTTAAATATAGCTATCTCCACCTTAACAATATCCATTGACGGCCTCCACAGCCGTCTGTTTCAGTGGATTCCACAGATTAACCACCTCCTGACCAAAGAGGTTTCCAAAAGGAGATGCGTCCTTTTATTCTGAGGCTATGCCCTCTGGTCCTAGACTCTCCCACTAGTGGAAACATCCTCTCCACATCCACCCTATCCAAGCCTAGGAGAGAGCTAGTGTACAAGTTATTGTTGGTCGATGAGACCAAGGGCTTGTTTCCACGCTGTTTCTCTAAACTAAACTGAGGGTGGAGAGTACTATATATTTTACCCATCATAACATCTTCTCACCAATCCCATAAATACCCTTTGTGAAAGTTTGAAGGTTTAAGAATAAGGGATAAGCCATTTAGAATGGAGACGAGGAAACACATTTTCTCACAGAGAGTGGTGTGTGTGTGGAATTCTCTGCCTCAGAGGGCGGTGGAGGCCGGTTCTCTGGATGCTTTCAAGAGAGAGCTGGATAGGGCTCTTAAAAATAGCGGAGTCAGGGGATATGGGGAGAAGGCAGGAATGGGGTACTGATTGGGGATGATCAGCCACGATCACATTGAATGGCGGTGCTGGCTCGAAGGGCCGAATGGCCTACTCCTGCACCTATTGTCTATTGTTAAACATTTCTACACAGAGATTAATAGTTTTTAATACTATGAGTTATATAAATCACCTGTGCAGTGGTGGAGTTGCTGCCATACTGTGACAGAGACCTGGGATCGATCCTATCTATGGGCGCTGTCTGTACGGAGTTTGAACTTTCTTCCTGTGACCTGCGTGGGTTTTCTCCAGGTGCTCCAGTTTCCTACCACATTCAAAAGCAGTGCAGGTTTGTTGGTTAATTTGGCTTCCATCAAGTGTCCCTAGTGTGTAGGATAGAACTGGTGCATGGGTGATCATATGTTCATATGTTATGGAGGCGGCGGGGGGGGGGGGGGGGGGGGGGGAATTAGTCCATTTGGTCCATCAAATCTACTCCGCAATACAATCATGGCTGATCTAACTTTCCATCTCAACCCCCTTCTCTCCGTAACCCCTGACACCCGTACTAATCAAGAATCTGTCAATCTCTGCCTTAAAAATATCCATTGACTTGGCCTCCACAGCCTTCTGTGGCAATGAATCCCACAGATTCACCACCCTCTGACTAAAGAAATTCCTCCTTATCTCCAGTCTGAATGTATGTTTCCACACTACATCGCTAAATTAGACCGAAGGAAGAGTCATAGAGTGATACAGTGTGGAAACAGGCCCTTCGGCCCAACTCGCTCACACCGGCCAACAATGTCCCTTCTACACTACACTCAAAGGACTTTAGTAAGGCCTTTGACAAGGTTCCTCATGGAAGGTTGGTTAAGAAGGTTCAACTGTTGGGTATAAATGCAGGAATACAAAGATGGATTCAACAGTGGCTGAATGGGAGAAGCCAGAGGGTAATGGTGGATGGCTGTTTATCGGGTTGGAGGCAGGTGACTAGTGGGGTGCCTCAGGGATCTGTGTTGGGTCCTTTGTTGTTTGTCATGTACATCAATGATCTGGATGAAGGTGTGGTAAATTGGATTAGTAAGTATGCAGATGATACCAAGATAGGGGGTGTTGTGGATAATGAAGAGGATTTCCAAAGTCCACAGAGTGATTTAGGCCATTTGGAAGAATGGGCTGAAAGATGGCAGATGGAGTTTAATGCTGATAAATGTGAGGTGCTACACCTTGGCAGGACAAATCAAAATAGGACGTACATGGTAAATGGTAGGGAATTGAAGAATACAGTTGAACAGAGGGATCTAGGAATAACCGTGCATAGTTCCTTGAAGGTGGAATCTCATATAGATAGGGTGGTAAAGAAAGCTTTTGGTATGCTAGCCTTTATAAATCAGAGCATTGAGTATAGAAGCTGGGATGTAATGTTAAATTGTACAAGGCATTGGTGAGACCAAATCTGGAGTATGGTGTACAATTTTGGTTGCCCAATTATAGGAAGGATGTCAACAAAATAGAGAGAATACAGAGGAGATTTACTAGAATGTTAGGTTACACAAAAAAGCTGGAGAAACTCAGCGGGTGCAGCAGCATCTATGGAGCGAAGGAAATAGGCAACGTTTCGGGCCGAAACCCTTCTAGGTCAGCTTGGTTATTGCGGACCGAGCGGAGGTGTTCGGCGAAACGATCGCCCAACCTCCGCTTGGTCTCACCGATATAGATCTGCTGACATCTAGAGCAGCGGACGCAATAGATGAGGTTGGAAGAGATGCAGGTAAACCTCTGTCGCACCTGGAACGATTGCTTGGGTCCTTGAACGGAGTCGAGGGGGGAGGTAAAGGGACAAGTGTTGCATCTCTTGCGGTTGCAAGGGAAAGTGCCCGGGGAGGGGGTGGACCGAGAGGGAAGGGAAGAATTGACAAGGGAGTTATGGAGGGAGCGGTCTTTGCGGAAGGCAGATATGGGGGGAGATGGGAAGATGTGGCGAGTAGTGGGGTCACGTTGGAGGTGGCGAAACTGACGGAGGATTACTTTTTGTATGTGACGGCTGGTGGGGTGAAAGGTGAGGACTAGGGGGACTCGGCCCTTGTTGCGAGTGCGGGGATGGGGAGAGAGAGCAGTGTTGCGGGGTATGGAAGAGACCCTGGTGCGAGCCTCATTTATGGTGGAGGAGGGGAACCCCCGTTCCCTGAATAGTGAGGACATTTCAGATGTCCTGGTGTGGAACGCCTCATCCGTGGAGCAGATGCGGCGTAGACTAGAATGTTGCCTGGGTTTCAGCAACTAAGTTACAGAGAAAGGTAGAACAAGTTAGGGCTTTATTCTTTGGAGCGCAGAAGTTTAAGGGGGGACTTGATAGAGGTCTTTAAAATGATGAGAGGGATAGACAGAGTTGATCAGCTTTTCCCTTTGAGAGTAGGGAAGATTCAAACAAGAGGACATGACTTCAGAATTAAGGGACAGAAGTTTAGGGGTAACATGAGGGGGAACATCTTTACTCAGAGAGTGGTGGCTGTGTGGAATGAGCTTCCAGTGGAGGTGGTGGAGGCAGGTTCGTTGGTATCATTTAAAAATAAATTGGATGGGCATATGGATGAGAAGGGAATGGAGGGTTATGGTACGAGTGCAGGCAGGTGGGACTAAGGGAAAAAAGTTGTTCGGCATGGACTTGTAGGGCCGAGATGGCCTATTTCCGTGCTGTCATTGTTATATGGTTACACTAGTTCCACTTGCCTGCGCTTGGTCCATAACCCTCCAAACCTGTCCTATCCATGTACCTGACTGCCCGCTTCTTAAACAATGGGATAGTCCCAGCCTCAACTACCTCCTCTGGCAGCTTGGTCCATACACCCACTGTGCGAAAATATTACCCCTCGGATTCCTATTAAATCTTTTCCCCTTGAACCTCTGGTCCTCGATTCCCCTACGCTGGGTAAAAGACTCTGTGCATCTACCTGATCTATTCCTCTCATGATTTTGTACACCTCTCTAAGATCTCCCCTCATCCTCCTACACTCCATGGAATATAGACATTGCCTACTCAACCTCTCTCTATAGCTCACACCCTCTAGTCCTGGCAACATCCTCGTAAATCTTTCTGAACTTGGAAATAGAGATGATTATATTTTTTGCTTATTCCAATTCCGTAAATACCCACTGCTAAACACTGGCCACAGATTGCAGGTTGACATGCTCTCTGTAGCTTTAGAGCTTATAATGGTGGACTATAGTTTTTAACACGATGAGCTACATATATCATCATTGTGATGTCTGTGCTATCATTTTTTGTCATAACAGGCTCAGAGGAGATGTCTCTTTCCATCAAGTCAAATGATGCACAATTTCTGCTGCGATCACTAGTGGCTTCTCATTTACTCTGTGTCAAGGCCCCTAATAGACTTGGCATAATATGTTTTCCTAGCTGCTCTCCGCAAGGTCAGAACGGCGGCTTTGAGCAGAAAGAAAATGGATAGTTGAGCAATAAAACATTGGGGACTGACATTAAGCAGCTGCACTTCGAAGCCACTGTTACACTGCACATTATTCAAAGCGTAGACCATTCTCCCTGACCAACCACCATTGTCTGAACGGTTGGGCCATTCAAGCAGCACTTGGCGCAGACGACAAAATATGTCTCAGGAAATTGATCAGATCGGCTTCAAATCCTGAAAATTGAAACACTTACCTGCACAGCAAAGATAACGAGCAAAGACAATCTGCCCGTAGATCATTATAGATGTCAGAAAATAGTCCAGTATATGCTGATATATACTAGGCTATTTTTTTAAATATATACACATATATCGCTGCACCACAGTGCGTTCTATTGTTTATTTATCTATCTGGTTTTTCACGCACGTACGCACACACACACACATTCTAATACACACATATATATATTTCATAAGTTCATTTATTGTCACAAACACCAATTGGTGTAGTGAAATTCCACCGGCCAGGTCAGTCATACAATTTAACAAGCAACAGACTCAAAAAAACATCCATCACAGTGACTCCTACACATTCCTCACTGTGATGGAAGGCGAAAATAAAGTTCCAAGCCCTGTTGTACTTCCTTGGTCGGGGGACCCCCCCCCCCCCCCCCCGTGACGGGACGATCTTGAGTCCTGTAGCCGGTGGCGGTCGGGCCCACCACATCGAGGCGTTCAAACTGCCGGGTGATCAAACCTCGCATCAGGGCTGGACGAACCATATATAGTTATATAAATATGTATAAATGTACATACAAATATATAAATAAATAAATATATATATGTATGTGTGTATATATGTATGTGTGTGTATATGTATGTGTGTGTGTGTGTATATATGTGTGTATATATGTATGTGTGTGTATATGTATGTGTGTGTGTGTGTGTATGTATGTGTGTGTGTGTGTGTATATATATGTGTGTGTGTGTGTGTGTGTATGTGTGTGTGTGTGTGTATATATGTGTGTGTGTGTATGTATGTGTGTGTGTATATGTGTGTGTATATATATATGTGTATGTGTGTGTATATATATGTGTGTGTGTGTGTATATATGTGTGTGTGTATATATATGTGTGTGTGTGTGTGTATATATATGTGTGTGTATATATGTGTATGTATATATATAATTTCAATTTAATTCAATTTAATTGTCATTTGGACCCCTTGAGGTCCAAACGAAATGCTGTTTCTGCAGCCATACATTACAAACAAATAGACCCAAGACACAACATAATTTACATTTTACATAAACATCCATCACATCGCTGTGATGGAAGGCCAAAAAAACGTATCTCTCCACTGCACTCTCCCCCCCCCCCCATGTCAGAGTCAAAGTCAAAGCCCCCGGCTGGCGATGGCGATTGTCCCGCGGCCATTAAAGCCACGCCGGGTGGTGCGAGGTCGCACACTGGGTCTTGGTGTTAGAGCCCCCGGCGTGCGCTCGCAGAGTCCCGCGGCCATTCCAACCCGCGCGGGGCGGTGCTGTAAGGCCCCGCTCCAGGAGCTCTTCGACCCCGCAACTCGGGCGGGAGAAGTCGCCGTTGCAGGAGCCCTGAAAAGCGATCTCCCTCCAGAGACCCGCGGGCTCCCGGTGCCGCCGTCCGCCAGACCCGCAGTTGCAGCCTCCGAATCTCCGGAGGTCGGGCCGCAGCAGCAGCAGCAACAGCAGCGCTCCACCACCGCTCCACCCGCTCCGGACTCGGCCAGCTCCGCGACGGTGAGGTGAGTCGGCACCAGAGTGCCCGGTCTTCTCCTGTTGGAGGCCGCTCCTCGTTGCAGCCCCAACCGTGCAGGGAGAGATTTAAAAGTTACCCCCTCCCTCCCACCCCCCACCCCCCACATACACACACACCCCAACAAAAAATAACAAAAACTACATAAAAACATAGACAAAAATAATAAAAACGCAGACGGGCTGCAGAGGCCGCTGCTGACGTGAGTCGCGCCGCCTACCGGATGTGTGTGTGTGTATATATATGTGTGTGTATATGTGTATGTATATGTGTGTGTGTATGTATATGTGTGTGTGTGTATATATATGTATGAATAAACAGACAAATAAATAAAAATAGTGCAAATATTGCTCCGAGGTCCATGTAGTTCAGAGCCCATTTGGAGGTTGTTGTGTTTAATAGCCTGATAGCTGTAAGGAAGAAGCTGTTCTTGAACCTGGACATTACAGTTTTCAGGCTCCTGTACCTTCTCCCGATGGCGGGGGTGTAATGAGAGCATGGCCAGGGTGGTGTGGGTCTCTGATGATGCTGGCTGTTTTTTTTGAGGCAGCGACTCGTGTAGATCCATGCGATGGTGGGGAGGTCAGAAGCTGTGATGGGCCGGGCAGTGTTCTTCGCTGCTGGACGTTTGAGTTGCTGAACCAGACCGGTGATGCAACCAGTCAATATGTTCTCCATGGACACAGAATATAGATTTTCATCGTGTTACTAGTACATTTGATAATAGTAAACAAATAAGCAATGCCCAAAGCCTTGACTGGAAGTGTCTTAAATGTTGTGAGAGTAACAATCCATATCTTCTCCGTAGGTAGTGCGTCCCTTCGGATCATTTAAAACCATCTACTTCTCAAAGGGCCGAATGGCCTACTCCTGCACCTATTGTCCATTGTATATTGTCACCTGAAACCTCTGCATATAAGATTATTAAAGGTTTGGACACGCTAGAGGCAGGAAGCATGTTCCCGATGTTGGGGGGAGCCCGGAACCAGGGGCCACAGTTTAAGAATAAGTGGTAAGCCATTTAGAACAGAGACGAGGAAAAACTTTTTCACACATAGAGTGCTTTGGAATATACTACCTGTGGAGACGCGGTGTGTGGCGCGGTGGCACAGAGGTAGAGTTGCTGCCTCGCTGAGCGGAGACCTAGGTTCTAGCCCGGGTACGTTCTCCCCGCGACCTGCGTGGGTTTTCTCCGAGATCTTCGGTTTCCTCCCACAGATGCACAGGTATGTAGGTTAATTGGCTTGGTATATGTGTAAATAAAATTCTCCCTCGTGCATGTAGGGTAGTGTTAATGCGTGAAGATCGCTGGTCGGTACAGTCTCAGTGGGCCGAAGGGCCTATTTCCACGCTGTATCTCCAAAACAAACTAAACTAAACTATTAGGTACACAAAAATGCTGGAGAAACTCAGCGGGTGCAGCAGCACTTGTGGAGCGAAGGAAATAGGTAACGTTTCGGGCCGAAACCCTCCTTCTTCTATTTCCTTCGCTCCACAGATGCTGCTGCACCCGCTGAGTTTCTCCAGCATTTTTGGGTACCTTCGATTTTCCAGCATCTGCAGTTCCTTCTTGAAAACTAAACTATTACATGGATAGAATAAATAGCGTAGACTCTTCCCATGGTGGAGGTTATATGAAACAAGAGGGCAATAGACAATAGGTGCAGGAGTAGGCCATTCAGCCCTTCGAGCCAGCACCGCCATTCAATGTGATCGTGGCTGATCATCCACAATCAGTACCCCGTTCCTGCCTTCTCTCCATATCCCTTAGCTCTGCTATCCATAAGAGCTCTATCTAACTCTCTCTTGAAAGTATCCAGAGAACCGGCCTCCACTGCCCTCTTTGAGGCGGAGAATTCCACAGACTCACAACTCTCTGTGTGAAAAAAATGTTCTCATCTCGGTCCTAAAAGACTTCCCCCTTATCCTTAAACTGTGACCCCTTGTTCTGGACTTCCCCAACATCGGGAACAATCTTCCTGCATCTAGCCTGACCAACCCCTTAAGGATTTTGTAAGTTTCTATAAGATTCCCCCCTCAATTTTCTAAATTCTAGCGAGTACATGTCAAGTCTATCCAGTCTAACCATCTTCTTGTCATCTGAAATGATTGCTCTCTTGTTTCAGATAATGCCCAACAAGGGAAAAGTCTACACTATCTATTCCGTCCATGTAGTGTGTATATAGACTGTTTTATTTTTGTAGGTACAGGTGCACAACCTTTTATCCGAAAGCCTTGGGACCAGACACTTGTCGGATTTCGGACATTTTCGGATTTCAGAATGGAAGATTTTTAGCGTAGATTAGGTAGGTAGCGCGGGCGGCTTGAAAAGTCTGGAGCAGCTGCCTCCTCCCCGGAGACCGGGAGAATCATTGCATAAATGTTAGTCAGTTAGTTTGGAGGGATTTTATGTGGTGGTGGTGGTGTAGGGGTGAAGGGGGAAACTTTAATTCTTAGTCCCCTACCTACCTGGTTGGCGACTCCCAACCTCGCGGAGCTGGGGGCTCCGTCCGGCCGCGGGCGGCGCCAGTTGTAGCTCCGACCCCGGCAACTCTACCCCTGTCTGCGAGGCGCTCCAAATCCAGCGCGGCCCGCGGCCGGACGTCGCAGCTCCGAGAATGTCGGGAGTCGGCGGCGTCGCAGCGCTGGGATACCAGCGGGGAGCGAGCAATGCCTTACCGGGTCGCCGTGCGGCAAGCTCCGGAGCGCTGTGGCCGCCTTCTTCCAACATCGCGGAGCGTCGCTGGATATGGAGCCGCGGAGCTGGGGGCTCCGTCCGGCCGCGGGCGGCGCCGGTTGGAGCACCGACCCCGGCAACTCTACCCCTGGCTGCGCGGCTCCAAATCCAGCGACGATCCGCGATGTTGTGTGTCGGCGGCCACAGCGCTCCGGAGCTTGCCGCACGGCGACCCGGTAAGGCATTGCCCGCTCCCTGCTGGTATCCCAGCGCTGCGACGCCGCCGACTCCCGACATTCGCGGAGCTGGGGCGTCCGGCCGCGGGCCGCGCTGGATTTGGAGCGCCTCGCAGCCAGGGGTAGAGTTGCCGGGGTCGGAGCTACAACTGGCGCCGCCCGCAGCCCCACCGGCCACAGCGCTGCGGAGCTTACTGCACAGCGACCCGGTAAGGCATTGACCGCTCCCCGCCTCTCCGACCAGGTAGGGGACTAAGAATTAAAGTTTACCCCTTCACCCCCTTCACATAAAAGCCCTCCAAACTAACTGACTAACATTTAAGCAATGATTTACAGATGTTTAAGCGTCTCCCGGTCTCCAGGGAGGAGGCAGCCGCTACAGTAGTACAGACCTGGGTTGACCGTGGGTCGTTTTGGGTCAGGTTTGGCGCCAAACGCGAGCTTTGGTGTGCAGACGACATCTGGAAAAAATGGCCGGTTTTCGGAGCTTTTCGGTTTCTGGAACACCGGATAAAAGGTTGTGCACCTGTATGTGTAAAACTGGGGGAAATTTGAACCTTCCCTGTGTATCAGCAAAGTAATGGGTTTCATGTCACTCAGGTTTCATGATGTGCCAATTTATCTCTCTTTCATTCATAAATATTAATTCTCCAATGAAAGGAACATTTTTTTGGACTCGACGGAAAAGAAGCAAGTGCAGGCCATATGATGGCTAATCATGTGCTTTAAAGCCTGATCACACCATCACTGATTCCCTTCATGTTCCTAAGCCCTTCAGTCTCAGCTTTGAATAGACTCAGCAACTTGTCAACTCTCTGCAGAAGGAGGTTCCACAGGTCTACGGAAATCAAACCAGGAGACCTATAGATGCGGGGGAATCTGAATTTAAAAAAAAATTCTTAATGCTGGAAAAAAAATCTCAGGAGGTCAGACGGCATCCACGGAAGGAGAAACAGGTGACGTTTCAAGTTCGGGTTTATCAGGATGGGTGGCACGGTGGCGCAGTAGTAGAGTTGCTGCCTTACAGCTCCAGAGGCGCGGGTTCGATCCTGAGTACAGGTTCTTGTTTGTACGGTGTTTGTACATTCTCCCTGTGACCCACGGTGGTTCATAGCAAAAGGATTTGAGTATAGGAACAGGGAGGTTCTACTGCAGTTGTACAGGGTCTTGGTGAGACCACACCTGGAGTATTGCGTACAGTTTGGGTCTCCAAATCTGAGGAAGGACATTATTGCCATAGAGGGAGTGCAGAGAAGGTTCACCAGACTGATTCCTGGGATGTCAGGACTGTCTTATGAAGAAAGACTGGATAGACTCGGTTTATACTCTCTAGAATTTAGGAGATTGAGAGGGGATCTTATAGAAACTTACAAAATTCGTAAGGGGTTGGACAGGCTAGATGCAGGAAGATTGTTCCCGATGTTAGGGAAGTCCAGGACAAGGGGTCACAGCTTAAGGATAAGGGGGAAATCCTTTAAAACCGAGATGAGAAGAACTTTTTTCACACAGAGAGTGGTGAATCTCTGGAATTCTCTGCCACAGAGGGTAGTCGAGGCCAGTTCATTGGCTATATTTAAGAGGGAGTTAGATGTGGCCCTTGTGGCTAAGGGGATCAGGGGGTATGGAGAGAAGGCAGGTACGGGAAACTGAGTTGGATGATCAGCCATGATCATATTGAATGGCGGTGCAGGCTCGAAGGGCCGAATGGCCTACTCCTGCACCTAATTTCTATGTTTCTATGTTTCTCCAGGTGCACTGGTTTCCTCCCATGCTTCAAAGACGTACAGGCTTGAATATAAAATTGTAAATTGTCCCTTGTGTGTGTAGGATACTGCTAGTGTGCGGGGATCACTGGTCAGTGCGGATTCGTGGGCTGAAGGGCCTGTTTCCGCAACTTGCCCACACCGGCCAACATGTCCCAGCTACACTAGTCCCACCTGCCTGCGTTTGGTCCATATCCCTCCAAACCTGTCCCATCCATGTGCCTGTCCAACTGTTCCTTAAACGATGAGATAGTCCCAGCCTCAACTACCTCCACTGGCAGCTCGTTCCATACACCCACCACCCTTTGTGTGGAAAAAGTCACCCCTCTGATTCCCATTACATTTTTTCCCCTTTACCTTAAACCCATGGCCTCTGGTCCTCGATTCCCCTTCTCTGGGCAAGAGACTCTGTGCATCTACCTGATCTATTCCTTTCATGATTTTATACACCTCTATAAGGTCACCACTTTTCCTCCTGCGCTCCAAGGAATAGAGTCCCAGCAACTCAACCTTTCCCTGTAGCTCAGTCACCCTCGAGTCCTGGTGACATCCTCGTAAATCTACTCTGCACTTTTTCCAGCTTTTGAGTTTTTTCACATCATTGGATTTCAACTGGTCTGGGAGTGCATTAGATTAGATTAGATATTACTTTATTAATCCCCTTATTCAGGGGAAATCAGATGTCCCTGCAGCACACTAATAAAAATACAACATAGCATTCAAGAAGTTAAACATTAGAACATAAAAACATCCCCCCACAATGGTTCCCACTGTGGATGAAGGCACAAAGTCCAGTCCCCATCCTCTTGTCCACCCAGAGTCGGGCCTATTGAGGCCTCCACAGTTGCCGTTACAGGGCCAGATGTTCCCGGCCGTTCTCGCTGGGTGATGGTACTCCGGCGTCGGGAGAACCCTCAGCAGCTTGGGGTGCCAGGAACGGCCGCCCTCCTACCGGAGACCGCGGCCTCCAAGCCAACAGACCGCGCTGAACGGAGCCCCACACACTGGCGATCTCGGCTCCGGGATGTAAAGTTCAGCGCCGCAGCTGGCCGCTCCACAGAACCGCGGCTCTACGATGTTATTATCGGCGGTCCCAGCATACCGGAGTTCCAGCGCGGCGACCCAGACAAGGCATCGCCCGCTCTGCAATAGCGCTCCAGCGCCGCGCCGCCGCCAAAGCCCAGGCTCCGGCCAGGTCCCCTCAGGAAACGTCATTCCAAGATCTGCTGGTAGGCCGCGAGGACAGGTCGAAGACGCTGCTCGGAGGAAGGCAGCCTCTCCGACCAGGTAGGGACTTGAAAAAGCAGTTTCCCCCCCCCACACATAAAAAGATTAGACCCCCCAACTAAACACTTTAACGTACTAAAAATAATAAAACAGAAGTGAAAAAAAATGGACAGCTGCAGGACAGGCAGCCGTTCAGGACAGCGCCCCCATTGAAGGTTGCATTTGGCAACAGACCTTAAAAACTCATCACCTCCCATAGGTTTCTACTCCATCCAGTGTAGAACGTAACACGAATGCTTCACAAAGTCGGCTCAAAGCGAACAAGTGGTTGCCTAAAAAAAATTGCCTAAATGTGACAGGCCCATAAGGATCAGTTTTTTGTGCATCTAGTCTTCAGTCTTTGTTTTGTATTTTGCACTATATTGGGTTATATTTTTAGGTTTGCTTATTCCATTATCTGTCGAGTACTGTGTGTACAAACCCCTTGCGCTGCTGCAATTAAAGGACTCGTGTGACTTGTGTCTACATTTCAAAAAAAAGGAACTCCATAGACTAATTGCTCTGGGATATGTTAAAGTTGTAAAGGTCTACTATCTTCTGCTCCCACCAGGTGAAGGCACCTTCAAAAGACGTGTTTTGTCAGGAGCTTTCGGCTGTGTTGCGTTCAAGTGAATTCGAGTTTATTGTCATGTGTACATGCGTGGTAGATACAAGTACGATGGGAATCTTGCATGAAGCAGAGTCACAGGCACAGTGGCTAAGATAACACACAAATAGGTCAATTATACACACGTTACATATGTTCGACAAGCAAGCAGGGTGGCGCAGTAGAAGAGTTGCTGCCTTACCACGCCAGAGATCCAGGTTCGATCCCGACTACAGATCCTTGTTTGTACAGAGTTTGTCCATTCTCCCTGGGACCTCACGGATTTCCTCTGGGTGCTACAGTTACAGTCTTGATGTTCCCATTGTTGGAGGTTGGCCAGAACCAGGGGTCACAGTTTAGGAATAAGGGGTAGGCTATTTAGGACTGAGATAAGGAAAAACCTTTTCACCCAGAGAGTTGTGAAACTGTGGAATTCTCTGCCACAGAAAGCAGTGGAGGCCAATTCACTGATGGTTTCAAGAGAGAGTTCGATATAGCTCTTTAGACTGCAGATGAGCAAGTCCTTGATCGAATGGGAGAGCAGACTCGAGGGGCCGAATGGCATAATTTCTCTCCTAACACTTGTGATCTTATTAACAGGGGAATAAATCTGGAGTGTAAATGCAAACCTCTTCCTGTCTTTCTCACTTATTCCGCCAAGTTTTATTCTAATGGTCAGATTAGGCAAAAGCATATGAATAAACTAGACTAAGATCCGTTGGGCCCCAGGATCACACAGGAGAGCTGGTCCCCCAATGCAATATTCCACCAATTCCAATATTGGTGGCCAGAGGGGCTTTCTGGAGCGCTAGTATGGGTGTTGTGGTCTGAAGGGACTGGTTCCCAGAGGGCTTGTATGGACATTGTGGGCTGAATGGATTCTTGGGCCGGCTGCTCAGTCACTCAAGCCTGTTGTGCTGGCAGCTCACTTACTCACGGCTGGTGGGCTGGCAGTCGATTCATGGCTATTCCTTGAAATTCCATTTCAAGCAAGGTGCAAGGCCACTAAAGACAGTCGCGACCTCTCCCTCCTCCATCTTGCAGAGACTGAGCCACACTCACACTTCTGGGTTTTAAAGTCCCTCCCCCCCCCCTCCCACCAGAAGGGGCGTGGCCTTCACGGCATGAATGACAGGAGGGAGAATATCAACACTTTTTAAACACCAATAACTCATTTATTTTTCATCGATGGGAAAAATCCTCAGCACCTGTTCAGCGGAGGGGGACCGAGTATGATGGCCAAAAATCACAGCAGTTCATGGTAGCGTTTTCCCCAAAATCAAACAGTGCAAACAGGAGGTGGTCAAGATTAGACTTTTAATTATACAGACGGCAAGGTAACTTTTGCATTCTCAAACCAACTTCTCAATTAGGCAAGGCAACGTTAGCATTCTCAAATTAACTTTTCAATTAGGCAAGGCAACAGTAATTGAGGCAAAGCAACAGTAATTGAGGCAAGGCAACAGTAATTGAGGCAAGGCAACAGTAATTGAGGCAAGGCAACCTTAATTAGGCAACCCGGCTTTAGCATTTCCAAGCCAAAGGCAACACAGCTTTAGCATTTCCAAACTATATTTTCAAACCACATTAAGGGCACTGACAGGTCAGTAAAACCACCTACATGTTTAGTAGACATGTGTTCAGTGTTAGTCACAGCTCAGACTGAAAGACGTGACCCTCTCGCTCCCCCATCTTGCAGAGACTAACTGAGGCACTAAACACTTCTGGGTTTTATAGGCAGGGGTGTGGCCTTTAGGAGAGTGAATCTCAACATTTTTTTAAGCACTAACAACTCTTTTACTTTTCATCAATGGGGAAAAATCCTCTTGTCCTGCAGAGCGGAGGGGGACTCGGAGTAAGATGGCCAAATATCACAGCCGTAAGTGGCAGCGTTTTTTCTAAAATCAATATGCAGAACAGGAAGTGGTCAAGATCAGACTTTTAGTAATACAGATAATGCCACTGATACGATTTAATTAAAAAACACCTCAGCTAATTTCATTCATGAAACTTTATTAGGGCAGCACAGTGGCAGAATTACTGCTTTACAGGGCCAGAGACCCGTGTTGGATCCTGACCACGGGTGCTGTCAGTACGGTGTTTGTATGTTCTCCCCATGACCTGCGTGGGTTTTCTCCGGGTGCTCTGGTTGCCTCCCACACATGCCAAAGACGTGCAGGTTTGTCGGCGAATTGGCTTCAGTAAAATTATAAATTGTCCCAAGGGTGTGCAGGATAGTGTAAGTGTGCGGGCATCGCTGGTCAGTGCAGTGGGCCGAAGGGCCTGTTTCCGCGCTGTATCTCTAAACTAAACATCAATACCTCATGCTTTTTCATCAATATCAACCAATCAATAATATCATCAATGTTAATTGCTTTGTTTAAATCGCCATTAATTGCCAAGTTGTAAAGGCAATAATATTTTAAGCAAAAAGATTGTCTTTGATTGTTGGCGCTTAACTTGAGCATGAGGATTGATTCACAATTATACTCGCCTCAATATGTTTGGAAACATCGAACTCAATGGTTATAGACACAAATAGCTGGAGGAACTCAGTGGGCGAGGCAGCATCTGTGGAGTGAAGGAATGGGTGACGTTTCGGGTCGAGACCCTTCTTCACACCGACTGTCATGGGAGAGAGAGTGACAGAGATATGGAAAGGTAAGGTGTAAAAATGACAGATTCGAAACATCACCTATTCCTTCCCTCCATTAGTGCTGCCTGACCCGCTGAGTTACTCCAGCTCTATGTGGGAGGAAACCGGAGCACCTGGAGAAAACCCACGCAGGTCACGTGGAGAACGTACAAATGCCATACAGGCAGCACCCATAGTCAGGATCGAACCTGGGTCTCTGAGTATGTATATCTTGCACCAGTGTAAGGCAGCAACTCTAGCGCTGCGCCACCGTGCCGTCCATTTGATTTGGTTTGTTAAATTTGGCAGGTTTGGCAGGGACTATATTTTTTAAAGTTCTAATATTCTAATTAAAGTATCATTATTCTTTTTATTAGAATATTAGAACTTTAATTAGAATATTAGAAAACACTGGTGCAAGATATACGTACTCATGCTATATTTTACAATATATTTATGACTCGATAGTAAGTGAGCGGCACGGTGGCGCAGCGGTAGAGTTGCTGCCTTAGAGCACCAGAGACCCGGGTTCGATCCCGACTACGGGTGCTGCCTGTACGGAGTTTGCACGTTCACCCCGTGAACTTTCTCTCACGGAGTGTGGCGAGTCTGTGGAATTCTCTGCCTCAGAGGGCGGTGGAGGCCGGTTCTCTGGATGCTTCCAAGAGAGAGCTAGAGAGGGCTCTTAAAAATAGCGGAGTCGGGGGATATGGGGAGAAGACAGGAACGAGGTACTGATTGGGGATGATCAGCCATGATCACATTGAATGGCGGTGCTGGCTCGAAGGGCCAAATGGCCTACTCCTGCACCTATTGTCTATTGTATTGCATGGATTTCCTCCGAGATCTTTGTTTTCCTCCCACACTCCAAAGACGTACTGGTTTGTAGGCTACTTGGCGTTGTATAAATGTAGCTTAAATGTCCCTAGAGTGTGTAGGGTAGCGATATTGTGCGGTGATCGCTGGTCGGTGCGGACTCAGTGGGCGGAGGGGCCTGTTTCTGAAAACTAAACTAAAACTTGGCTATATTTAAGAGGGAGTTAGATGTGGCCCTTGTGGCTAAAGGGATCAGGGGGTATGGAGAGAAGGCAGGTACGGGATACTGAGTTGGATGATCAGCCATGATCATATTGAATGGCGGTGCAGGCTCGAAGGGCCGAATGGCCTACTCCTGCACCTATTTTCTATGTTTCTATGTAAAGCCCAATAACAATGTGCAGGAAGGAACAGCGGATGCTTGTTCACTCCGAAGATAGACACAAAATGCTGGAGTAACTCAGCGGGTCAAGCAGCATCTCTGGAGAAAAGGAATAGGTGACATTGCAGTTTGAGACCCTTCTTCAGACAGATTCAGGGGAGAGGGGAACGAGAGATCCCCTCTCCCCATTTACACTTTACTCTCAGAATATAAGGATGCACCTTTAGAAAGGAGATGAGGAGGTTTCGGGTCGAGACCCTTTAAACATGCTTTGTTTTAACTGCACAAGAACAGAGGCGAAATTGAAAGAAATGGCATTAAGTAAACCAAGATTTGTCAATGTCTGAGCTGTGGGATTTTAAATGAGAATTGGTCTTATCAATAATAAATTATATGCCTGTGAATGGAAATGAAATTGCCATTGGGAGTTTGTTAAAACTGAAGTGAGTTTTGTTATTTACCCAAGCTTAATCTTAAGATACGTTCATCCATGCAAGTTATACACAGTGAAGATCTTTCACTTGTTGATGAAAAATGGCAAACAGAATCAATGTCACTTCTCTCATTTAACTTACTATAAAATAAGGAACTACTAGAAGACAAAGAAAATTCACGGCAATGCTCAAAAATAACAGACCTTTACTTTCCTGCACTGGTAAATAGAAACATAAAAAATAGGTGCTGGAGTAGGCCATTCGGCCCTTCGAGCCAGCACCAGCCATTCAATATGATCATGGCTGATCATCCAAAATCAGTACCCAGTTCCTGCTTTCTCCCCATATCCCTCGATTCCGTTAGCCATAAGAGCTAAATTTCTCTTGAAAACATCCAGTGAATTGGACTCCACTGTCATCCCGTTGAGTTTCATTGGCTGTAACTCATTTTCACCTACATAGAAACATAGAAATTAGGTGCAGGAGTAGGCCATTCGGCCCTTCGAGCCTGCACCGCCATTCAATATGATCATGGCTGATCATCCAACTCAGTATCCTGTACCTGCCTTCTCTCCATACCCCCTGATCCCCTTAGCCACAAGGGTCACATCTAACTCCCTCTTAAATATAGCCAATGAACTGGCCTCAACTACCCACTGTGGCAGAGAGTTCCAGAGATTCACCACTCTCTGTGTGAAAAAAGTTCTTCTCATCTCGGTTTTAAAGGATTTCCCCCTTATCCTTAAGCTGTGACCCCTTGTCCTCGACATCCCTAACATAGGGAACAATCTTCCTGCATCTAGCCTGTCCAACCCCTTAAGAATTTTGTAAGTTTCTATAAGATCCCCTCTCAATCTCCTAAATTCTATAGAGTATAAACCAAGTCTATCCAGTCTTTCTTCATAAGACAGTCCTGACATCCCAGGAATCAGTCTGGTGAACCGTCTGTGCACTCCCTCTATGGCAATAATGTCCTTCCTCAGATTTGGAGACCAAAACTGTACGCAATACTCCAGGTGTGGTCTCACCAAGACCCTGTACATCTGCAGTAGAACTTCCCTGCTCCTATACTGAAATCCTTTTGCAATGAAAGCTAACATACCATTCGCTTTCTTTACTGCCTGCTGCACCTGCATGCCTACCTTCAATGAATGGTGTACCATGACACCCAGGTCTCGCTGCATCTCCCCCTTTCCCAATCGGCCACCATTTAGATAATAGTCTGCTTTCCCGTTTTTGCCACCAAAATGGATAACCTCACATTTATCCACATTATACTGCATCTGCCAAACATTTGCCCACTCACCCAGCCTATCCAAGTCACATTGCAGTCTCCTAGCATCCTCCTCACAGCTAACACTGCCCCCCAGCTTAGTGTCATCCACAAACCTGGAGATATTGCCTTCAATTCCCTCATCCAGATCATTAATATATATTGTAAATAGCTGGGGTCCCAGCACTGAGCCTTGCGGTACCCCACTAATCACTGCCTGCCATTGTGAAAAGGACCCGTTTACTCCTACTCTTTGCTTCCTGTTTGCCAGCCAGTTCTCTATCCACATCAATACTGAACCCCCAATGCCTTGTGCTTTAAGTTTGTATACTAATCTCTTATGTGGGACCTTGTCGAAAGCCTTCTGGAAGTCCAGATACACCACATCCACTGGTTCTCCCCTATCCACGCTACTAGTTACATCCTCGAAAAATTCTATAAGATTCGTCAGATATGATTTACCTTTCGTAAATCAATGCTGACTTTGTCCAATGATTTCACCACTTTCCAAATGTGCTGCTATCCCCTCTTTAATAACTGACTCTAGCAGTTTCCCAACTACCGATGTTAGACTAACTGGTCTATAATTCCCTATTTTCTCTCTCCCTCCCTTCTTAAAAAGTGGGGTTATGTTTGCTACCCGCCAATCTTCAGGAACTACTCCAGAATCTAAAGAGTTTTGAAAGATTATTACTAATGCATCCACTATTTCTGGAGCTACTTCCTTAAGTACTCTGGGATGCAGCCTATCTGGCACTGGGGATTTATCGGCCTTTAATCCATTCAATTTACCCAACACCACTTCCCGGCTAACCTGGATTTCACTGAATTCCTCCTACCCCAGACAACACTGTCCCACAGTGCATTCAGAAAGTATTCAGACCCCTTCACTTTTTCCACATTTTGTTACGTTACAGCCTTATTCTAAAATGGATTAAATTATTTATTTATTTATTTTTTTAGATCATCAATCTATACACAATACCACATCAAAAAACAGGTGTTTAGAAATGTTTGTAAAGTCATTAAAACTAAATATCACATTAAATAAGTATCCAGACCCTTCACTCAGTACTTTGTTGAGACATCTTTGGCAGTGATTACAGCCTCAAGTCTTCTTGGGTATGACGCTACAAGCTTGGCACACCTGTAATTGGGTAATTTCTCCCATTCTTCTCTGCATATCCTCTCAAGCGCTGTCAGGTTGGATGGGGAGTGTCGATGCACAGCTATTTTCAGGTCCCTCCTGAGATGTTCGATCGGGTTCAAGTCCGAGCTCTGGCTGGGCCACTCAAGGACATTCACAGACTTGTCACAAATCCACTCCTGCGTTGTCTTGGCTGTGTGCTTAGGGTCATTGTCCTGTTGGAAGGTGAACCTCCACCCCAGTATGAGGTCCAGAATGCTCTGGAGCAGGTTTTCATCAAGGATCTCTCCGTACTTTGCTCCATTCATCTTTCCCTCGATCCTGACTAGTCTCCCAGTTCCTGCCGCTGAAAAACATCCCCACAGCATGATGCTGCCACCACCATGCTTCACCGTAGGTATGGTATTGGCCAGGTGATGAGCAGTGCCTGGTTCCCTCCAGATGTGACGCTTGGCATTCAGGCCAAATAATTCAATCTTGGATTCATCAGACCAGAGAATCTTGTTTTCATTCCTTTTGGCAAACTCCAAGTGGGCTGTCATGTGCCTTTTACTGAGGAGTGGCTTCCGTCTGGCCACTCTACCATAAAGACCTGATTGGTGGAGTGCTTCAGATATAGTGGTCCTTCTGGAAGGTTCTCCCAGATCCACAGAGGAACTCTGGAGCTCTGTCAGAGTGACCATCGGGTTCTTGGTCACCTCACTGACCAAGGCCCTTCTCCCCCAATTGCTCAGTTTGTCCGGGCGGCCAGCACTATGAATAGTCCTGGTGGTTCCAAAGTCCTTCCATTTAAGAATGACATAGGCCACTGTTCTCTTCGGGACCTGCAATGCTGCAGAAATTGTTTTATACCCTCCCCCCGGTCTGTGTCTCGACACAATCCTGTCTCGGAGGTCTACGGACAATTCCTTCGTCTTCATGGCTTGGCTTTTGCTCTGACATGCACTGTCAACTGTGGGACCTTATATATAGACCGGTGTGTGTGCCTTTCCAAATCATGTCCAATCAATTTAATTTACCACTGGTGGACTCCAATCAAGTTGTAGAAACATCTCAAGGATAATCAATGGACACAGGATGCACCTGAGCTCAATTTTGAGAGTCGTAGCAAAGGGTCTGAATGTTTATGTAAATATGATATTTCAGTTAGTTCTTTTTAATTACTTTGCAACATTTTCTAAACACCTGTTTTCACTTCTTCATTCTGGGGTATTGTGTGTAGATTGATGATAAAAACAAAATAATTTAATCCATTTTAAAATAGGACTGTAACGTAACAATATGTGAAGTGGTCTGAATACTTCCTGAATGCACTGTACACACACTAAGGACAATTTACAATTTTTTACCAGAACCAGTTAATCTACGAAACTGTACGTCTTTGGAGTGTGGGTGGAAACTGGAGCACCTGGGAGGAAACCCACGCAGGTCACGGGGAGAACGTGCAAACTCCGCACAGACGGCACCCGTAGTCGGGATCAAACCCGGCTCTCTGGCGCTGTGAGGCACACAGTGCCGCTCAGTAATACATCAACCATCTTGGAGAGTGTGAGCTGGAGATCAAGACAAAGATATGTAGGAAGGAACTGCAGACGCTGGTTTACACCAAAGATAGACACCAAATGCTGGAGTAACTCAGCGGGACAGGCAGCGTCTCTGGAGAAAAGAAACGGGTGACGTTACAGATCGAGATCCTTCTTCAGACTGAGAGTCAGCGGAGAGAGGAAGGAGAGATATAGACGGTGATGTGGAGAGATATAGAATAACTGAATGAAGGATATGCAAAAACACAGTTGGCTGGGGGCTAGGTGAAAATGAGTTACAGACAATGAAACTCACTAGGGCGACATTGAAACAAGTACAACTACTAGGGGTGAGGTGAGGGGCGGAGAGAGAGAGGGGGTGCAAGTTAGAGAAATCAGTATTTATACCGCTGGGTTGAAAAACCTACCTCTTGGTTTTGTCATTTGGATCATAAAACAGCACAGCACAGGACCAGGCCCTAAGTGCTGGAGTAACTCAGCAGGACAGGCAGATTCTCTAGAGAGCATGGATAGGTGACATTTTGGGTCTGGACCCTTCATCAGACTGATTATGGGGGGCAAGGGAGGAGTTAGTAAGCATGAAGAGTGGGCCAGGATTTGAGGACCTAAGCTTTGGGGTTGAGCATCCTAGGATTGTACTCCTTGGAGCGCAGGAGACTGAGGGGAGATCATATAGGGAGGTGTGTAAAATCATAAGGGGATTAGATATGGCAAGTGGAAAGAGTCTTTTACCCAGAGTAGGGGAATCAGGTGGCAGAGAACATAGGTTCAATGTGAGGGGGGAGAGATTTAATACCACAAGAAGGAAGTGGGTATGTGGAACTAGCTGCCAGATGAGCTAATAGACAATAGGTGCAGGAGTGGGCCATTTGGACCTTAGAGCCAGAACCGCCATTCAATGTGATCATGGCTGATCATCCCCAATCAGTACCCCGTTCCTGCCTTCTCCCCATATCCCCTGACCGCTATTTTTAAGAGCCCTATCTAGCTCTCTCTTGAAAGCATCCAGAGAACCCGCCTCCACCACCCTCTGAGGCAGAGAATTCCACAGACTCGCCACTCTCTGTGAGAAAAAGTGTTTCCTCGTCTCCGTTCTAAATGGCTTACTCCTTATTCTTAAACTGTGGCCCCTGGTTCTGGACTCCCCCCAATATCGGGAACATGTTTCCTGCCTCTAGCGTGTCCAAGCCCTTAACATCTTATATGTTTCAATGAGATCTCCTCTCATCCTTCTAAACTCCAGAGTGTACAAGCCCAGCTGCCCATTCTCTCAGCATATGACAGTCCCGCCATCCCAGGAATTAACCTTGTAAACCTACGCTGCACTCCCTCAATAGCATGAATGTCCTTCGTCAAATTAGGGGACCAAAACTACACATATTCTTTTTGCGTATGGCGTGCACAGCCTAAAGTTGTAGGACAACTTGTTTTATTTGATCTTATTTGATTGTGCACAACAGGTTGATTGCATACATCGAAACAGGGCGGAAAATGTGAAGGTTGCAATCTTCCACCTTGAGACATAGAGAATGAGGTCAGATAACAGTGGAGGAAAAGTTACAAAGAATAGGCTGGAGAATTCAATGCTTTATATTTTGTAAGCCAAGAGCTACCCAGAGATGAATCCTTGTTTCACTACTCTTAATCGCAGGTACCTTATTATACAGTGTGGAAACAGTGTTTTCTCGTCTCCGTTCTAAATGGCTTACTCCTTATTCTTAAACTGTGGCCCCTGGTTCTGGACTCTCCCCAATATCGGGAATATGTTTCCTGCCTCTAGCGTGTCCAAGCCCTTAACAATCTTATATGTTTCAATGAGATCCCCTCTCATCCTTCTAAACTCCAGAGTGTACAAGCCCAGCTGCTCTCAGAGGTAGTTGTGGTACATACGATAACAGCATTTGTAAGTTACTTGGGCAGGTACATGGATAAGAAAGGTTTAGAGATAGGGGCCAAACATGGCCAGGTGAGACTAGTGTAGATGGGGCAGATAGACACAAAGTGCTGGAGTAACTGAACGGGTCAGGCAGCATCTCTGGAGGAAAAAGGATACGTGACGTTTTGGGTCGGGACCCTTCCTCACCCAAAATATCACACATCCTATTTCTCCAAACAAAATGTGCAGAGAGGAACTACGATAGACACAAAAAGCTGGAGAAACTCAGCAGGAGTTACTGAAGAGTCTGAAGAAGGGTCCCGACCCAAGATTGTTAAGGGCTTGGACACGCTCGAGGCAGGAAACATGTTCCCGATGTTGGGCGAGTCCAGAACCAGGGGTCACATAGTTTAAGAATAAGGAGTAAGCCATTTAGAACGGAGACCAGGAAGCACTTTTTCTCACAGAGAATGGTGAGTCTGTGGAATTCTGTCTCAGAGGACAGTGGAGGCAGGTTCTCTGGATGCTTTCAAGAGAGACCTATATAGGGCTCTTAAAAATAGCGGAGTCAGGGGATATGGGGAGAAGGCAGGAACGGGGTACTGATTGGGGATGATCAGCAATGATCACAGTGACTGGCGGTGCTGGCTGGAAGGGCCGAATGGCCTACACCTGCACCTATTGTCTATGGTCTATTAAAACGTCACCCATTCCTTCTCTCCAGAGATGCTGCATGTCCTGCTGAGTTACTCCAGCATTTTGTGTCTATTACTGATTTAGGATGATCAGCCATGATCACATTATATGGCGGTGCTGGCACGAAGGGCCGAATGGCCTACTCCTGCACCTACTGTCTATGTTTCTATGACCAAAGTTGGGACACAGGGCGTGTTGCTGTGCTATGTGACTATGACTCTATATGAGGTTGCCTATAAGGAGGCGTATAACCTAATTACAAAGCCTCTCTCACCCAGTACAATGACGCTTTATTTTCCAGTCCAGGTCCATTTGCAATGGTCCGCATCGGAGCTTTGAAAAGCCCTGGCCAAGAGGATGTCCATGGAAGTATTGGCCAGCTGAGATAAATGATCAAAGTCGATTTTATGAGCCAGTTTCTGAAAACCATTAAGCAAAATAAGCACATGCTTAGGGCATCAAGGGAAGTGGGGGCACCACAGAAATGGTAAATGATGATCAGCCATGATGATATTGAATGGCGGTGCAGGCTCGAAGGGCCGAATGGCCTACTCCTGCACCTAATTTCTATGTTTCTATGTTTCTAAATGGTTTACAGCACAATAGTAATCACTTTAAACTTGCTAAAATAATATTCGAAGTGGTTTATATGACCAGAAATATAATTTCGAAGTGTTCATGGTGTCATAGTAAGATTAATTTTGAGGATCTGATCAAAGACTTTGAAATTAAAAAAAAGTAGGAGAAAACTTTTCAAATATAAATAAAGTGGAAGTATAAAAAAATAAACATTATTTTCCATCTTACTGTTAGTTTTGTTTCATTTTGTAAAATAAAAAAATATTTTATGGTTTATTATTGTTTATATTTTGAATTGCATATATATGGGGGCACCAAAATCTTTTAAGTGCTTAGGACCTCAATGGGTCTTAATCCGGCCCTGCCCAGTCAAGTCAAAGTCAAAGTCAAAGTAACTTTATTGTCAATTCAATTATGCAACAGTAGTTACACAGAGGATCGAAATTACGTTTCCCCGTACTCCAAATGTGCAGTAATATTAAAAACACAGACAGACAACATACCAATACAAATAGACAATAGACATTACATTATTTAAAATATTAAAATATTCACATTATGCCAAAATGTAGCAAAAACGTTGAGGTATTTTAAACAGGATGCAACAATGAAAGGTGCAATATAGAAAAAGTGCAAATTCCGTACTGGAGACATTGAGCCAAAGTTATTTTCACAGTTTGTTTGTCTTTGTTTGGGTACTGTTCATGGAATTTTCTTAAGTGTGTTGCGTAGTCTGATGGCCTGAGAGAAAAAGCTGTTTTTGAATCTGGTGGTTTTGCTCCGCATGCTGCGGTAGCGCTTACCGGAAGGTAGGAGGGTGAACAGTTTGTGTGCTGGGTGGGTGGTGTCTTTGATAATATTGCTTGCTCTCTTGCGACAGCGAGATGGGTATAGGTCCTGGATTGCTGGTTGGGGTGATCTGGTGATCTTCTCCGCTGTCCTCACCACTCTCTGTAGGGCCTTCTGGTCAGCAGCAGAGCAACTGCCATACCAGACTGAGAGAGTGCTGGTAAGAATGCTCTCAATGGCACCCCTGTAGGTTTGTTGGCTTCAGTAAAATTGTAAATTATCCCTGGCGTATATAGGATAATGCTAGAGTAGGGACGATCGCTGGTCAGTTCAGACTCGGTCGGCCAAAGAGCCTGTTTCTGGGCTGTATATAAATGTTTCAGCAATTTGCTTTCAGCTTCGATATCCATGGAAGTATTTGTCAGCTGAGATCAATAATCAAAGTCAATTTTATGGGCCATTTCAGAAAAATTATCTTTTGTTTTCCCAGCGTGTTATTTTTACAAGAGAGAACAGAATTGACTTTTTCTTTTTATGTGTAGGAAAGAACTGCAGATGCTGGTTTAAACAGTGGACACAAAAAGCTGGAGTAACTCAGCGGGTCAGGCAGTATCTCTGGAGAAAAGGAGTAAGTGACGTTTTGGGTTGCGACCCCTCTTCAGACTGAATGTCAGGGGAAATCCCTAGTAGAAACATAGAAAATAGGTGCAGGAGTAGAGGCCATTCGGCCCTTCGAGCCTGCACTGCCATTCAATATGATCATGGCTGATCATCCAACTCAGTATCCTGTACCTGCCTTCTCTCCATACCCCCTGATCCCTTTAGCCACAAGGGACACATCCAACTCCCTCTTAAATATAGCCAATGAACTGGCCTCAACTACTTTCTGTGGCAGAGAATAGCACTGGCGGGAGAGTCTAGGACTAGAGGCCACAGCCTCAGACTAAAAGGATGCAGCTATAGACAGGAGGTGTGAAGGAATTCCTTTAGTTAGAGGGTGGTGAATCTTTGGAATTCATTGCCACAGACGGCTGTGGAGGCCAAGTCAAGGGACATTTGAGCTTGACAGATTCTTGAGTAGCATGGGTGTCAGGGGTTACGGGGAGAAGGCAGGAGAATGGGGTTGGGAGTGAAAGATAGATCAGCCATGGTTGCACATGGATTGCACCCCTACTGTGCAGTGTCTACCATTCAGTGGTGGCCAGTGCTCTGTTTTTTGCTGTGGCCTGTTGGGGAGAAGGCGCTCGCATAGCGGACAAAAACAGACTGGACAAGCTGACCAGGAAGGCCGGCTCAGTGGTTGGGGCTGAGCAACTAACGGTCCAGCAGGTGGCAGAGGCCAGAACTCTGAACAAACTAGGTTCAATAATGACCAACCCCACTCACCCACTTCACACCCTGAAGGTGATCAAGAGCAGCATCTTCAGTCAGAGACTGATTGCGCCAATGTGCAAAACGGAGAGATATAGGAAGTCTTGTATACCAGCTGCTATATGGTTTTATAATGCACAAAATAATTTTGGATTAATTGTATTTTAACTTATTAAGTATTGAAGCTATCTGAGGAAATGCGTGTTGTTATGTCTGTCTTGAAGCTGTTGTGGCACTGTAATTTCCTGTAAAGGATTATTAAAGGTTATTCAAGGATGGCTCAGTTGTAGTAATGTATAATCTTTACGCTGACTGATTCATTTCATGCATATAAGTGATAGGAGCAGAGTTCGGCCCATCGTCTACTCTGCCATTCAATCACGGCTGATCCATCTACTAATGTGGCAGAGTTGCTGCCTTACAGCGCCAGAGTCCCGGGTTCAATCCTGGCTACGGGTGCCGACTGCACAGAGTTTGTGCGTTCTACCTGTGGCCATGTGGGTTTTCATTGGGTGCTCCAGTTTTCTCCCACACTCCAAAGACGAGCAGATTCGTAGATTCATTGGCGTAGGGAAGAGTTAAGCCCCTGTCACACGATGCGCGTTCACCCAAGAGCTCTCCCAAGTTTAAAAAAAAAATCAAACTCGTGGTAAGTACTGTACGTAGAATGTACGTAGGACCTCGTGGATGTCCCGTAGCGGCTCGTAATGCGAAGGGCAGGTACTCGGGGAAACGCGGTAACTAACGGCAGGTACACATGAAACTCTTGGAGATTTTTCACAGTGTTGCAAAAAACTTCACGGGTTACCGCGTTTCCCGATAACCTGCCGTTAGCGTTACGAGCCGCTACGGGACATCCACGAGGTTCTACCTACCCGTTACGTACTTACCACGAGCATGATTTATTTTTTTCTTCCAAACTCAGGAGAGCTCTTGGGTGAACTCGCATCATGGAACAGGGGCTATAGTGTGCAGGGATCGCTGGCCATCGTGGACTCGGTGGGCCGAAAGGCCCGTTTCCACGCTGTATCCCTGAAAAACATATTACAAGTCAAGTTAAGTCAAGTTTATTTGTCACATACACATACGAGATGTGCAGTGAAATGAAAGTGGCAATGCTCGCGGACTTTGTGCAAAAGACAAACAACAAAACCACCAAACAAATTATAAACACAATCATAACACACATATTCTTTTACATAATAAATAATGGAAGGAAAAACGTTCTGTAGAGTTAGTCCCTGGTGAGATAGGCGTTTACAGTCCGAATGGCCTCTGGGAAGAAACTCCTTCTCAACCTCTCCGTTCTCACCGCATGGCAACGGAGGCGTTTGCCTGACCATAGCAGCTGGAACAGTCCGTTGCAGGGGTGGAAGGGGTCTCCCATGATTTTATTTGCTCTGGAGTTGCACCTCCTGTTGTATAGTTCCTGCAGGGGGGCGAGTGAAGTTCCCATAGTGCGTTTGGCCGAGCAGAGCAATGCAGAGCTCTCTGCAGAGCCTTCTTGTCCTTGGCAGAGCAATTCCCAAACCAGATGGTAATGTTCCCGGACAGTAAGCAGCACTATCTGGTTATACCTATTAAATCTGTTCCCCTTCAACTTAAACCTCTGTCCTCTGGTCCACGATTCACCTACTCTGGGCAAGAGACTGTGCATTTTGTTTATGAAGGAACTGCAGATGCTGGAAAATCGAAGGTAGACAAAAATGCTGGAGAAACTCAGCGGGCGCAGCAGCATCTATGGAGCGAAGGAAATAGGCAATGTTTCGGGCCGAAACGGCCCGAAACGTTGCCTATTTCCTTCGCTCCATAGATGCTGCTGCACCCGCTGAGTTTCTCCAGCATTTTTGTCTACCCAAGAAACTCTGTGCATCTACCCAATCTAGTCCTCTCATGATTTTATACATAAGATATCTCCTCATCCCACACACTAAGCAAATAAACTATTCCACAAGATGCACTGGATCGATTTTCTTCTTTTCTGTGGGAAGATGAAGGATTCCAAGGTGAAGGCTCTGCAGAGCAAGAGCCTCTGTGTAAGAGTTGACCTGTGTTTTACGGAGGAAGTAATTGAGACTGAACTCAATGAACCGTCAGGAAAGACAGAGTAATATCTAGCGGGTGGGGAACTGCAATGAACTGCAGTAGTAATCGTACCAAAGCAAAACAAGGCAAGAAGCCTATGTGAAAAGTACAAGGTCACTGCAAATAGCTGCATCAATGGGCGGCAAGGTGGTGTCGCGGTAGAACTACAGCCTTACAGAAGTTAGAGGATTGAGGGGGGATCTTATCGAAACTTACAAAATTCTTAAGGGGTTGGACAGGCTAGATGCAGGAAGATTGTTCCCGATGTTGGGGCAATCCAGAACAAGGCATCACAGTTTAAGGATAAGGGGGAAGTCTTTTTGGGCCGAGATGAGGAAAAAAAATTTGACACAGAGAGTGATGAATCTGTGGAATTCTCTGCCACAGAAAGTAGTTGAGTCCACAGTTCATTGGCTATATTTAAGCGGGGATTAGATGTGGCCCTTGTGGCTAAAGGGATCAGGGGGTATGGCGAGAAGGCAGGTACAGGGTACAAAGTTGGATGATCAGCCATGATCATATTGAATAGCGGTGCAGGCTCGAAGGGCCGAATGGTCTCTACTCCTGCACATATTTTCTATGTTTCCTCCCACCCTCCACAGGCCTAGGTTAATTGACTTGGTATAAATGTAATATTGGCCCCTAGTGTGTGTGTGTAAGGGAGTGTTAATGTGTGAGGATTGCTGGCTGGCGTGGCCTCCGTGGGCCGAATGGCCTGGTTCAGTGCTGTATCTCTAAACTCAAGTCAATTCAAGTTTATTTGTCACATACACATACGAGATGTGCAGTGAAATGAAAGTGGCAATGCTCGCGGACTTTTGTGCAAAAGACAAACAACCAAACAAACTATAAACACAATCATAACACACATATTCTTTTACATAATAAATAATAGAAGGAAAAACGTTCTGTACATTTAGTTCCTGGTGAGATAGGCGTTTACAGTCCAAATGGCCTCTGGGAAGAAACTCCTTCTCAACCTCTCTGTTCTCACCGCATGGCAACGGAGGCGTTTGCCTGACCGTAGCGGCTGGAACAGTCCGTTGCAGGGGTGGAAGGGGTCTCTCATGATATTGTTGGCTCTGGAGTTGCACCTCCTGATGTATAGTTCCTGCAGGGGGGTGAGTGAAGTTCCCATAGTACGTTCGGCCGAACGCACTACTCTCTGCAGAGCCTTCTTGCCCTGGGCAGAGCAATTCCCAAACCAGATGGTAATGTTCCCGGACAAGATGCTTTCCACCGCCGCTGCGTAGAAGCACTGGAGGATCCTCGGAGACACTCTGAATTTCCTCAATTGCCTGAGGTGGTAAAGGCGCTGCCTTGCCTTACTCACGAGTGCTGAGGTGTGTGATGCCCATGTCATATCCTCGGAGATGTGGACTCCCAGATATTTAAAACAGCTCACCCTATCCACAGGATCCCCATTTATCCTCAATGGAGTGTACGTCCTCGGATGATGTGCCCTCCTAAAGTCCACGATCAGCTCCTTCGTTTTTTTGATGTTCAAGAGGAGGCTGCTATCCTGGCATAACCTTTCACCAATGCGGAGGACTTATGCATTATCTTCATAGGCGGGCAATTTAGACTATAAGACTTTAGAGGTACAGCGCAGAAACAGGCCCTTTGGCCCACCAAGTCCACTCCAACCAACGATCACCCCATCCTACACACTAGGGGCAATTTTACCGAAGCCATTCAACCTACAAACCTGCACATCTTTGGAGTCATATAGTCATTGATTTGGAGTCACAGAGTGATACAGCGTGGGAACAGGCCCTTCAGCCCAACATGCACACACTGACCAACATGTCACAGTTACATTAGTCCCACCTGCCTGCGTTTGGCTCAAATCCCTCCAAACCCGTCCTATCCATGTACCTGTCTAACTGTTTCTCAAACATTGTGATAGTCCGTGCCTTAACTATTTCCTCCGGCAGCTGGGTCCATACACCCACCACCCTTTGCATGAAAAGGGTGTACGTTGTGTTAGTACTTGTGAGCCGAGCACCGAGGCAAATTCCTTGTATGTGTACAAACTTGGCCAATAAACACATCAATCAATTAATTAATCAATTAACCGATTAATTAATTGCTTGATTTATTAATTGATTAATTGATCAATTCAAAAGTTACCCCTCATGTTCCCGTTAATTTTATTTACCCACACCTTAAACCTATATCCTCTGGTTCTCGATTCACGCACTCATTCATGTTATTCCCTGTATCACGTATCTATACACTGTAAATGGCTCAATTGTAATCATGAATTGTCTTTCCGCTGACTGGTCAGCACTCAATATAACCATATAACAATTACAGCACGGAAACAGGCCATCTCGGCCCTTCTAGTCCGTGCCGAACACTTACTCTCCCCTAGTCCCATCTACCTGCACTCAGACCATAACCCTCCATTCCTTTCCAGTCCATAAACCTATCCAATTTATTTTTAAATGATAAAATCGAACCTGCCTCCACCACTTCCACTGGAAGCTCATTCCACACCGCTACCACTCTCTGAGTAAAGAAGTTCCCCCTCATGTTACCCCTAAACTTTTGTCCCTTAATTCACAAGTCATGTCCTCTTGTTTGAATCTTCCCTACTCTCAATGGTAAAAGCTTGCCAAGTCAACTCTGTCTATCCCTCTCATCATTTTAAAGACCTCTATCAAGTCCCCCCTTAACCTTCTGCGCTCCAAGGAATAAAGACCTTTGTTCAAACATCGTTATTTAAGGCAGTAACACATTTTTTAAATTAATTTCAGATCAAAAGCAAAGTTTTTTTGTCATTCAACATGTTGATGTTGCCTAGAGACCGGATGCTGCTGTGTTTGAATGCAGAACTTCTCTAAGTCGAAAGGAAATATTACAAAAAAAAAAGCGTGGCTATTAATCCATAAATCAATATCTCGAGGGAACAACAGAGGAATTGAAATCTTTCTAATGTCCGGTCATGCCTGATAGTTGATAATTCTGTACAAATGCCCCGTAGTTTTGGGATCTCAGTTTAATTAAAATTGGACGAGAAACCGTTAGAAGCACTCAGCAGGCCATGCAGCGTCCGCAGAGAGAGAGCACCAGTTAATATTCTGGATCGATGACCTTTCGTCGGAGCAAAGAAGAAGTTTGAGATGAGGAAAGATTTTCCGTGAGTCTTCTTCTTTGTTCGTGTCCATCATCTATGTTTCAAATGTTGGGCCAGGTTCTTCCCCAGTAGACAGCCTTCTCGTTTGCCACAGCTGGACCTTCCATGCAGCATTGCTCACTAAGAAGTGGGCATATAACCATATAACCATATAACAATTACATCACAGAAACAGGCCATCTCGGCCCTACAAGTCCGTGCCGAACAACTTTTTTTCCCTAGTCCCACCTGCCTGCACTCATACCATAACCCTCCATTCCCTTCTCATCCATATGCCTATCCAATTTATTTTTAAATGATACCAACGAACCTGCCTCCACCACTTCCACTGGAAGCTCATTCCACACCGCTACCACTCTCTGAGTAAAGAAGTTCCCCCTCATATTACCCCTAAACTTCTGTCCCTTAATTCTGAAGTCATGTCCTCTCGTTTGAATCTTCCCTATTCTCAAAGGGAAAAGCTTGTCCACATCAACTCTGTCTATCCCTCTCATCATTTTAAAGACCTCTATCAAGTCCCCCCTTAACCTTCTGCGCTCCAGAGAATAAAGACCTAACTTATTCAACCTATCTCTGTAACTTAGTTGTTGAAACCCAGGCAACATTCTAGTAAATCTCCTCTGTACTCCCTCTATTTTGTTGGCATCCTTCCTATAATCTCAGTAGGTGTGGCATGGATTGTACAGATGTTTCACATTCACATCCTGTGTCTGCAACATCTGTATATTCCCATTTGCTCATGTTAGTCTTGCATCGGACAATCCCTGAATGAAGCCTGAAGAAGGGTTTCGGCCCGAAACGTTGCCTATTTCCTTCGCTACATAGATGCTGCTGCACCCGCTGAGTTTCTCCAGCATTTTTGTGTACCTTCGATTTTCCAACATCTGCAGTTCCTTCTTAAACACCTGTACGAATCCTATTGAGGGACTTCCAGGACTTCCAGTCACACATGTGACCAGGTGGTAGCTGTTCCTTGGTTGGGATCGGCATCTTTATGTGGTGGTGGTTTTCACTGCATTTCTTGTTCCCGCAAGGCTAGTCTGGTTGCTTGAGGAGACGGTGACAGTGGCTGGACTGTGTGAAGGAAACTCTTCCTCTTCCTCGACTTCAGCTGTTTTGGGGCTGGGTGATGGGAGTGACAGTAATGGCGGGCGTCCCCCAACTTGCCCGCTACGTTCAGTTCTACCGGCAACTGATCTGTGGAGTCCTGGTGGAGCAATACCAGCCAAGACATGCAAGCTATTCCGTGAGTCTAGGACCAGTGGATAAAGAGAAAGACAATGTAGGGTCTTAAAGAGGGGGGGACCTCAATGAAATTTACAGAATAGTGAAAGGCCTGGATGGAGTGGATGTGGAGAGGATGTTTCCACTAGTGGGAGAATCAAGGACTAGGGGGTCATAGAATTAAAGGATGTTCTTTTAGGAAGGAGATGAGGAGGAATTTCTTTAGGTGAATCTGTCGAGTACTCCCAATCAACTGCTCCCTCTTGCCCGCTTCCACCAATCAGCGGCTTCCTCAAGCCCACTTGTTTTGAAATACGAATCTGTAGAGTACTTCCAGCTTCTTCTTGCGTATGGCGTGCACAGCCTAAAGTTGTCGGACAACTTGTTCTATTTGATCTTATTTCATTGTGCACGCCGGGTTGATTGCATTTGTCGAAACTGAGTGGACCACGTGAAGGTTGCAATCTCCCACCCCAGTATTTCCAGCTCAATTCTCAGTACTCCAGCTCCCATACATGTTCTCCCAACTCAATGACCTAGTAAATGGTACCCGAACATGATCATTCAACGGTAGAACAAAGGAGGATCCAGTGTGGAATATTTAGTCACTTTTCCGCGCCCTTTATGTAGCGACTCTTTGCATACCTTGGGTACGCAAAACGAAGAATATGACTGTGACTTGTTACATGTGACAATAAAGTTTCATCCATTCATTCCTTCCTTCATTCCTCCCTTCCTTCATTCATTCATTCAATCATTCATCCATGCATGCAATCATTCATCCATTCATTCATTCATTCATTCATTCATCCATTCATTCATTCATTCATTCATTCATCCATTCATTCATACATCCATTCATTCATTCATTCATGCATTCATTCATTCAAATACTTTGTGGAGGTATATTAATTTCCTGCTTGTCTTGAGCCAGTTCATGATGTTAATGTTGCTACTATGAGAGGACATCACTGAAATAGACAGCAGGCAGTCGAGGAGCAAGCATTGGGCTCACGTTTCTTATTCAGCACAGAGCCACTCTTATAATCTATTGCCAACATTAAATAGACTCCGGTAATTAAATTGTAAACAGCTGCAGCCATTTCTTAAATTGTGAAAAGGATATAAATGGGAGTTTAACTCTCCACATATTGCTGGGAAGCTTAGCGAATGCCTGAGCTAACTGTGAACAGACAACTGGTAACATCTGAGATGTTTTTGTAGTTAGTAGCTCCATCCATTTGCTGTAATTATGTGTGTTTAACAGAACACACAAACTGTTTGAATTGCGTGAACGATGCCACTCTGCGAGGTCACAGCTGATTTATGAAGGCATTTAAATGGAGTTATGTACCAATACGCATTGAAATTGGTGTGGTAATAGCTAAGGTAGACACAAAATGCTGCAGTAACTTATCTGCTCCCAATGTTCACAATGTTGGGCGAGCCCAGAACCAGGGGCTACAGTCTTAGAATAAAGGGGAGGTCATTTAAGACAGAGGTGAGAAAAAACTTTTTCACCCAGAGATTTTGTGAATTTATGGAATTCCCTGCCACAGAGGGCAGTGGAGGCCAAGTCACTGGATGGATTTAAGAGAGAGTTAGATAGAGGTCTAGGGGCTAGTGGAATCAAGGGATATGGAGAGAAGGCAGACACGGGTTACTGATAGGGGACAATCAGCCATGATTACAATGAATGGCGGTGCTGGATCGAAGGGCCGAATGGCCTCCTCCTGCACCTATTTTCTATGTTTCAATCATTCTATGCTCAGGCAGAATCTCCGGAGAGAAGGAATTGGTGACCCTTCCTCAGACTGAGAGCTAAGGGAGAAGGAAACTAAAGATATGGAAGGGGAAGGTGTGAAAAGGACAAATAAAAGCAGATGCAGTTTAGTTTAGTTTAGTTTAGTTTAGAGATACAGCAAGGAAACAGGCCCTTTCTGCCCACCAGGTCCGCGCCGACCAGCGATCCCTGCACATTAACACTATCCTATACCCACTTGCAACAATTTTTTTAAACATTTATACCAAGCCAATTAACCTACAAACCTGTACGTCTTTGGAGTGTGGGAGAAAGCCGAAGATCTCGGAGAAAACCCACGCAGGTCACGGGGAGAACGTACAAACTCCGTACAGACAGCACCCGTAGTGGGGATCGAACCCGGGTCTCCGGCGCTGCAAGCGCTGTAAGGCGGCAACTCTACCGCTGCGCCACCGTGCCGCCCATTGTTCAAAGCAATGTGGAATGGTTCAATGTAGGGCACATGGTATTGGGGGTAGAGTGCTGACATGGATAGAGAATTGGTTGGCAGACAGGAAACAAAAAGTAGGGATTAACGGGTCCCTTTCAGAATGGCAGGCAGTGACTAGTGGGGTACCGCAAGGCTCGGTGCTGGGACTGCAGCTATTTGAATGACATGTTAATGACTTAGATGAAGGGATTACAAGTAACATTAGCAACTTTGCAACTTTGGGTGGCAGTGTGAACTGTGAGGGGGATGCTATGAGGATATAGGGTGATTTGGACAATCAGTAATATTTAATCAAGATGACAGTGAAACTAGTCGGAGAACATGGATGGGAGAGGGATGGAGAGAGAGGGAAAGGAAGAGTTTCTTGAAGTTGGAGAAATCAATAGTCCTCACGCTGGGTTGTAAGCTGCCCGGGCGAAATGTGGCAATAACTAATTCCTATTACTTTCAAGATAGACACAACATGCTGAGTAACTCAGCGGGTCAGGCAGCATCTGTGGAGAAAAGGAATAGTCAATGTTCCGGGTCGAGACCTTTCTTCCGACTAAGAGTCAGGGGAAAGTACAGGCGTACAGTATTGCGTACAGTTTTGGTCTCCAAATCTGAGGAAGGACATTATTGCCATAGAGGGAGTGCAGAGACGGTTCACCAGACTGATTCCTGGGATGTCAGGACTGTCTTATGAAGAAAGACTGGAGAGACTTGGTTTATACTCTCTAGAATTTAGGAGATTGAGAGGGGATCTTATAGAAACTTACAAAATTCTTAAGGGTTGGACAGGCTAGATGCAGGAAGATTGTTCCCGATGTTGAGGAAGTCCAGGACAAGGGGTCACAGCTTAAGGATAAGGGGGAAATCCTTTAAAACCGAGATGAGAAGAACTTTTTTTCACACAGAGAGTGGTGAAATCTCTGGAACTCTCTGCCACAGAGGGTAGTTGAGGCCAGTTCATTGGCTATATTTAAGAGGGAGTTAGATGTGGCCCTTGTGGCTAAAGGGATCAGGGGGTATGGAGAGAAGGCAGGTACGGGATACTGAGTTGGATGATCAGCCATGATCATATTGAATGGCGGTGCAGGCTCGAAGGGCCGAATGGCCTACTCCTGCACCTAATTTCTATGTTTCTATGTTTCTATGAAAGGGAAACAAGAGATATGAAGAGGGACAAAGAACAAATGAATGAAAGATATGCAAAAGGACAAATCAAAGCCAGCAACAAGATACAAGATACATTTATTTGTCACATGTGCCAGTTGGCACAGTGGAATGTGATCACCGTACAGCAACACAATAAAATAAAGAACGCAACACACGATAGAGTTCAAAATAAAACATCCCCACACAGCAGAATCAAAAGTTTCCCACTGTGAGAGAAGGCACCAAAGTCAGTCATCTTCCTCTGATGTCTCGGGCCCGCTCGCCGGGATGTTGGCACTCCGACGTCGGGACTGGAGACCAACCTCAGCGGCTTGGACCTCCGAATCGGCCGCTTCCCACCTTTCCTTGAACGATGATCAAGTAAAGGTGGAGCCCACAATGGTCCATTGTTGGCTGTGGAGAAGGTGATAACTAGGGAAAGTAACGAGTGAAACTATCGGTACAAAAGGCTGGCATGTGCTAAATGGATCGAGGCGAGTGGGGGGGTTTTAATTGGCAGATGGCTGGACAAAGACGAGAGGTGAAAAGACATACAGTGTGAGGAAAGGAGATTAGGATAGAAATGGAGCGAGTTGTGAAGCCAGAGGGAGGAATGTAGGTGGAAGGGCGATGGGGAGGGGAAGGGGGAGAAATACCTTCATGACCAGGTGGAACACAGGGAAAAGAGAGTTTAAAAAAGGGGCGGTGGGGGGGGATAGTTGTTTGTAGGTTACCTAAAATTGGAGAATTCAATGTTTATAGCATTAGGTTGCATTAGGAGCTCCACCTTTCCCGAGTCAGAGATGCAGTCTCTGCTTAGTTCTGTACCTTCCCAAAACCTCCAGTGCTCCCCCTCCCCCCATCTGACAAAGCGTATCATCCGGAAGCGTCACCCGTTCCTTTTCTCCAGAGATACTGCCTGACCGGCTGGGTTACTCCAACATTTTGTGGCTATCCATTGGGTTATGGGCTATAGAAACATAGAAAATTAGGTGCAGGAGTAGGCCATTTAGCCCTTCGAGCCAGCACCGCCATTCAATATGATCATGGCTGATCTTCTGAAATCAATATCCCGTTCCTGTTTTATCTCCATATCCCTAGATTTGTTTAGCCCCAAGAGCTAAATCTAAAGGGCCTGTCCCACGAGCATGCGTCCTGCATGCGGCGAGCGCAACCAAACCGGAAGCGGGGGACGCGCGGAGGTCGAGGGATCCCCGCACGGGGCCTGTCCCACCAGCATGCGCCTGCATGCGGCGAGCGCAACCAAACCGGAAGCAGGGGCCGCGCGGAGGTCGAGTGAGTGACGTGAAGTTCGAGCGAAGTCCGCGGGAAGTTCGCGCGTGACGTACGGCGTCAAGACGCTGCGTACTGCGTTGAGATGCTGCACATGCCCGTCGAGGCGGTGCGTACGGCCTCAAAGTGGCTGCAGGCCTGCAGGCCGTTGCCGCGCGGAATTTTTGGACACGGTCAGTTTTTCACCCTACGACAGTCCGATCCAAGATAGTCGCAGGTTCTCCAATGAGGTAGATAGTAGTTAAGGATAGTAGTTAGTTTAGAGTTACAGAATGGAAACAGGCCCTTCGGCCCACCGAATCTGTGCTGACCAGCGATCCTCGTACATTAACACATACGAGGGACAATTTACACTTACACCAAGCCAATTAACCTACAAACCTACACGTCTTTGGAGTGTAGGAGGAAACCGAAGATCTTGGGGGGAAACCCATGCAGGTCACAGGGAGAACGTACAAACTCCGTACAGACAGCACCCGCAGGATTGAACCTGCGTCTCCGGCGTTGCGAGCTCTGTAAGGCAGCAACTCTACCGCTGCGCCACTGTGCCACACCTCTCTAGTTGTGCTGGACCGCTCTTCAGTTGGTGTCCTTGAATCTGGAGGAGTGAGTTTGCACTCTCCTGTGCCTCTTGCCTGAGAGGGGAGAAGGGGGGAGTGACTGGGGTGAGACTGGTCCTTGATAATGCTGCTGGCCTTGCCGAGGCAGCGTGAGTTGCGTTGTGCAGCATTTCAGTGTCCCGCTTATCCTAATGGTTTTATTGGCAATATCGTTGACTCCCCTGGTGCTTCCCATTACGGCGTTGGTTGCTTTCCTTCACGATGTTCTTCAATTGTGATCAGAGCTTACAAGTCCGTTTTTATCACCTTTCCTTAATTGCCTGAGCAGATGCTGTCTCATCGAAACACCACTTTGTGTTGGATGCACAGCTGGTGAAACTCCATGAAGGGTGGTTGTTTGATCAATTGCTGCCATGCCAGTCTTTTTGAGTACAATTCAAACCTACTCTCTTAAGATTGGAGGGAAGGAATGGGTGATTGAAGAAGGGTCTCGACCTGAAACGTCACCCATTCCTTCTCTCCAGAGATGCTGCCTGTCCCGCTGAGTTACTCCAGCTATCTTTGGTTTAACCCAGCATCTGCAGTTCCTTCCTACACTCTCAAGATTGAAAATCAGTCCTGTTTAATTTATTGTCACATGTACAGTGAAAAGATTTTGTTGTGTGCTCGCCAGTCAGCGGAAAGACAATACGTGAATGCAATCGACCCATTGACAGTGTAATGTAGCAATGTTACAAAATGTTGAGATTTTCAAAATCAAGTCTGCAATTTATCCCAACAGATAAAGCATAAAAATAAGTTTAATTTGACACCTAATTCACTTTCATCTCTTCAGTATTAAAAATGTTATGGCCATTTTAATACTCGGAAATTAGCATCTTGTTCCCAATTGATTTTCCATTGACTTAACACAAAAGCCTGTGATCGAGGGGAGTGAAATGGCCATAACTTTCTTAAAAATTAAGAGAACTGAAAGAAATGTTCAGTTATTATAGATTGAAGCATTCTGAAACAAATATGAAACAATCTTACTTGGATGACCTGAAATTAAAGCATATAATTAGTTAGATACCCAATTGTAGCTAATTCCAAACTTCAATTACTAGATCTAAACATCTATCCATTTCTTAAGAAAAGATTAACATTTTTAAATAGCCTAAGTGTCCAAATAACATTCACAAAGAATTCACAATAAAACATGATTTTTAAATCTCATTTATATTAATTTATAGACCGAATGGAAGGAATTTAGTGTTCAATTGCTGTAAATTAATGGCCATTTAAATTGGCTTTCGAGTGGGATTCTGCGGAACTCTGTGGAACGCACTGGTTTAGAATGCTCCCATTGTGGGGAATTTGTACCCCAAATGCCCAGAAAAATACTGAGGGATTTAATGGGGCTACTCGCAGCATAAAACTTTGTATAAAGGGATCTTAAGAAGCGCTTTTTAATGTAAAAATAAACAACCTACCTTCCGTTGTCCCCTGTATGAGATCCGTCCCGTTGTCGGCAGTCGCGGGTTTAGAGGATAATTTTTAACCTACTATAACAATTAAATTAACAAATTAAATTTAAAAATAGCTCCAGCAAAAGAATCGCCCAGCGATTTTTCGTCAGCAACTAAGTAGGCTGAACAACCTCGATTTGAACAGCCTAGGGAAAACCGCGTTTTAAACCCACCCCCCCTCTCAACGGCACCAAAATCGCACACAAGGCTTGGACAGATCTGCAGCGACGCTTAAGGTAGGTTTTGCACCGCCATTCATTGTGATTATGGTTGATCGTCCCCTATCAATAACCCGTGCCTGCCTTCTCCCCATATCCCTTGACTCCGCTAGTCCCCAGAGCTCTATCTAACTCTCTCTTAAATCCATCCAGTGACTTGGCCTCCACTGCCCTCTGTGGCAGGGAATTCCATAAATTCACAACTCTCTGGGTGAAAATGTTTATCTCATCTCAGTCTTAAATGACCTCCCCTTTATTCTAAGACTGTGGCCCCTGGTTCTGGACTCGCCCAACATTGGGAACATTTTTCCTGCATCTAGCTTGTCCAGTCCTTTTATAATTTTATATGGTTCTATAAGATATCCCCTCATCCGTCTAAACTCCAGTGAATACAAGCCTAGACGTATACAAGATCATGAGGGGATTAGATGGGTTGAATGCAGAGAAGTACTACAGTGGTTTTCAACAACCCCACAGCTAACAATGGCCTGTTTCCTTTATCATGGTCACTTGTGTTTGCATACAGGTATCTTTCATTCATTTGTTCTATATACGTATCATCTATATCTCTCGATTTCCTTTCTCCTGACTCTCAGTCTGAAGACGGGTCTCGAATAGAAACGTCACCCATTTCTTTTCTCCGCAGATGCTGTCTGACCCGCTGAGTTACTCCAGCGTTTTGTGTCTAGCAGGCGTAGAGTTGTACCTCAATGCGCCAATGATCCGGGTTCGATCCCAACCACAGAGGCTGCCAGTACAGAATTTGTACGTTCTCCCTGTTAACGCGTGGGTTTTCTCCGGGTGATCCGGTTCCCTCCCACACTCCAAAGGCTTGCAGTTTTGTAGGTTAATTGGCTTCTGCAAATTACACCTTGTATGTCAGATAGAACTAGTGTATGGGGTGATTTTTGGTGCGGACTCGGTGGGCCGTTTAGTTTAGTTTAGTGATACAGCTGGGAAACATGCCCTTCAGCCCACCGGGTCCGCGCCGACCAGCGATCCCGCATATTAACACTATCCTACACAAACTAGGGGCAATTACCTTTACCAAGCCAATTAACCTACAAACCTGTATATCTTTGGAGTGTGGCAGGAAGCCGAAGATCTCGGGGGCAAAACCCACGCGGTCACGGGGAGAACGCACGGACTCCGTACAGACTCGTTTCCACGCAGTATCTCTAAACTAAACTAAAGGGCCAGTCCCACTTAGGCAATTTATTCGACGACAGCCGGAAAATTGTGACACCTGGATTGTCGTGAGTTGTCTCCTCAAGTGTTGTAACTTTTTTCTTGTTGCCGCTGGATTTTGAAATGTTCAAAACCTTTCGGCAACAGTGGGCATGACGTTGCCTGTCTTCTCGTGTCGTAGGTTGTCGCCAGGTTGTCGCCAGGTGATGTTGGTTGTCGCCGGGTGTTGACCCTCGATGATTTCCATTGGCGACAACCTGCGTCATCCCACGTCAACCAGCGACAGGTACCGGCGTCAAGAGAAGTCTTCAGTTGTCGCCAACAGGGTCGCAGCTTGGCGTAGCTTGTCGCGGGTGGAGGGACGTTGACTTTGGTGGTCGCCTGTGTGGTCAAAGGTTGTCGTGGCTGCGTAGGTGCGGTCGTAGGTGGACGCCCCAAGTCGCGAGGAATTGTGTCACCGATAGACGTACCTTGACGTCGACGAGGTGGTAGCTTGTGGTGGACATTGTCGTAGGGTGGGTCCATTTTGGCGTCCCGCTACGGCTGTGACTGTCACCGGCAGTCGTTTAAAAAAAAAATCGCCTCAGTGGGACAAGCCCTTAAAGAGCTGAAAAGCATGCTGGGTTGCATTGTGGCTTGGTTCGGCAACTTGAGCGTCCTGGAGAGGAAAAGACTACAAAAAGTAGTAAACACTGCCCAGTCCATCATCGGCTCTGACCTCCCTTCCATCGAGGGGATCTATCGCAGTCGCTGCCTCAAAAAGGCTGGCAGTATCATCAAGGACCCACACCATCCTGGCCACACACTCATCTCCCCGTAACCTTCAGGTAAAAAGTACAGGAGCCTGAAGACTGCAACGACCAGGTTCAGGAATAGCTACTTCCCCACAGCCATCAGGCTATTAAATGTGGCTCGGACAGAACTCTGAATGCTAATAGCCCATTATCTGTTATTTGCAATTCATCAGTTTATTTATTCATGTGTGTATTTACATATATAATGGTATATGGACACACTGATCTGTTTTGTAGTCAATGCCTACTATGTTCTGTTGTGCTGAAGCAAAGCAAGAATTTCATTGTCCTATACAGGGACACATGACAATAAACTCTCTTGAATCTTGAATCTTGACGACTTGACATATCAAGAATTCAAAGATAAAAGAGCATGAGTTAACCATTGAGCCAAAGTGTGCTATTTGATACAGCGTCTTTCATCTTCCAGCACTTAACAGGTTACATAACATTGCAAATTACCCCCATTTCGTTCCTAAAAATATCCATCCTTCCCTGCAGAATGTTGCTGTCTGATTCCATTAACTTATTCATTAGTCCTAAAAGCCTATCCGCAGTGACAAACCAAAAGACCAATTAAACTTCCAAATGTTTCTGGCTAATAACGTGCACATAATATTTGTATCTTATCCCCTGCCATCTGCCTGTTACCTTCCCCTTGATTTCAGTCTAAATGAAAATCTATTTGCGTTTATTTTGTAAAGCAAAATTGGTTTAAATAAATGAACCAGTCGGCATGTGAAGGGCTTACTGAAGCTTTGATGATAACCTTTGTGCCACAGTAGCGAGAGAGGGAAGTTAGATAAACACTTGAAGAAAGGTATTAAGGCTTGTGAAAAAAGCAGTTTAATGGGATTAGCGTGGAGCGCTCAGATACGGGGAATCTATATTGTCCAAATAGTCAGCTCTGCAAAAAATGTATTTGCTTTAGAAAATGAATTCAGACACAACTCAGGTTCCAAACTACCTAATCTGACATGAGGTTTTAATTCAGAGCTGAGTGAGGCATGGTGCTTTTATGTTATAGATGCATGGAGTCTTATGCCCCTGTCCCACTTAGGAAACCTGAACGGAAACCTCTGGAGACTTTGCGCCCCACCAAAGGTTTCCGTGCGGTTCCTGAAGGTTTTTGTCAGTCTCCCACCAGCTTCCACTACCTGCAACCTCCAGCAACCACCTGCAACCTCCGGGAACCACACGGAAACCTTGGGTGGGGCGCAAAGTCTCCAGAGGTTTCCGTTCAGGTTTCCTAAGTGGGACAGGGGCATTACAGCGCGGAAACAAGCCGTTCGGCCCAACTTGCCCACACCAGCCAACATGTCCCACCTACACTAGTGTAGGAAGGAACTGCAGATGCTGGCTTACACCGAAGATAGAGACAAAATGCTGGAGTAACTCAGCGGGAGAGGTCTCGACCCGAAATGTCACCTATAGGGTGATTTCACCAAAGGTCAAATGAGCGTAGATCCCCCCTCACGTGACCGAAAAATTTAACTGGAGGACATATGTCACTTCCGGTACATGTTATGTAGATCCGCACCCACGTGACCGAAATCTCAACTGGAGTACATGCTATACATCCGGTAGATGTTAGTGAATGGGAAAACACGCACTTTCCCACCCGTTAAAAACATCGAAAACGGCCAGTTTTTGAGCTGCAATTTACTGTGCCAGTCGGGGTGACCGTGAGGCACAGCTACCTAGATTTTCAGGCAAAAAGAAAGATAGAAAGATCGGCCGTTTTCCATGTTTTTAACGGGTGTGAAAGTGCGTGTTTCCCCATTCACTAACATCTACCGGATGTATAGCATGTCCTCCAGTTGAGATTTCGGTCACGTGGGTGCGGATCTACGCTCCAGTGACCTTTCGTGAAATCACCCTATTGCTTCTCTTCAAAGATGCTGCCTGTCCCGCTGAGTTACTCCAACGTTTTGTGTCGAGCTGGTCTTGGAGCGTTCCATTGTCGAGGTGGGATTAGGGCTGTGCAGGTCAAGTCAAGAGTACGATGGTGGTGGCAAAGCAAATTTGGAGGAGGGGGACTCTAGAGATGCAATGCGGCAACAGGCCATTCGGCCCACCGAGTCCGCGCCAACCAGCGATCAGCCCGTACAACAGCACCACCTGCCAGACCTCAGGCTTCTGTATCTCCTGCCCAATGGTAGCAGCGAATCAGGGGTATGGCCTCGATGGTGGAGATCTTGATTGGGCAAAAGGATTTGAGTATAGGAGCAGGGAGGTTCTACTGCAGTTGTACAGGGTCTTGGTGAGACCACACCTGGAGTATTGCGTACAGTTTTGCTCTCCAAATCTGAGGAGAAGACATTCTTGCCATAGAGGGAGTACAGAGATGGTTCACCAGACTGATTCCTGGGATGTCAGGACTTTCACATGAAGAAAGACTGGATAGACTCGGCTTGTACTCGCTAGAATTTAGAAGATTGAGGGGTGATCTTATAGAAACTTACAAAATTCTTAAGGGGTTGGACAGGCTAGATGCAGGAAGATTGTTCCCGATGTTGGGGAAGGCCAGAACAAGAAGTCACAGTTTAAAGATAAGGGGGAAATCTTTTAGGACTGAGATGAGAAAAAAAATTTCACACAGAGAGTGGTGAATCTGTGGAATTCTCTGCCTCAGAATGTAGTTGAGGCCAGTTCATTGGCTATATTTAAAAGGGAGTTAGATGTGGCCCTTGTGGCTGAGGGGTTCAGGGGGTATGGAGAGAAGGTACAGGATATTGAGTTGGATGATCATCCATGATCATATTGAATGGCGGTGCAGGCTCGAAGGGCCGAATGGCCTACTCCTGCACCTATTTTCTATGTTTCTAAGTTTCTAAAAGGTAAAAGAAGTGTGAAAACGCACACCTCCAGATTCAGGGACACTTTCTTCCGAGCTGTTATCAGGCAACTGAAGAGTCCTTTCAACAGCTAGATTGACACAAAAAGCTTCAGTAACTCAGTGGGACAGGCAGCATCTCTTGAGAATAGGAATAGGGTGACGTTTTGGGTCGAGACTCTTCCTCCGAATCTGAAGGGATAGTTTATCACCTCCTCCACGGTACGCCTCTAGTTCCCTGACTCTCAGTCTGAAGAAGGGCCTTGACTTGAAACGCCAGCTATTCCTTTTCTCCAGAGATGCTGCCTGGCCCGCTGAGTTACTCCAGCATGTTGCGTTTATCATCAGCGTAAACAGCAGCTGCAGTTCCTAGCTACCCCTCTCATCAGCAAGTTCTTACCCCTGCACTTTTTTCTAATAAACCAGCATCTGCAGTTCCTTTTTTCCAATAAACCAGCTTCTGCAAGTGTGTACCTGGTGTTGCAATTAGGATTTCTCATGAAGGTTAAAATATGCATAAGATTCAACAATGTTTGAGGTTATTAATTGTCTCTCTGTGGGTTATGCTTAAGGGACAAGGAAGTGTGAGCTGTGAGGCCAGTGGCTTCCATATTTAATTAGAGGTTACAGATAATTCAGAGGTGAAGCTCATTAGCTTATTAATAGCTAGTTTATTACAAATGTGAAACTGAGTTGCAACAGGTACATCAGTCGATGACAGACAATGGTCCTGAAAATTTAAAGAACGGCTGTGGTTTTCGTTTAGTTTAGAGATATAACGCGGGAACGGGCCCTTCGGCCCATCGAGTCCGCTCCGATCTATGCCCCCCGCACACTACCGTCCTACACACACGAGGGACAATTTACAATTTTACTACTAACTACTACCTACTAACTATTAAACTACAAACCTAAGAATGGAACCTAATACTGAAATGATTATATTTGGTGTAATGGAAGATGGGAATAAATTGAACACATCTCAAAATCTATTCCTTAACTATGGTTTAATAATAGCAAAAAAATTAATACTTAAATTTTGGAAGGGTACATCAATACCAACGCTTAAAATGTGGATTGCAAGTATGTTGGACACCGCTCATCTTGAGGAAATGCGATTCCTCCTAATGGATAAATCAGACCAATTCATAACGAGTTGGTCTCCATTCGTCGTTTTTTTGGAATCATATGGTGCAACACAATTGTAAAAAATAACTGTTTCAGGACTGGACGAGGGTTGGTCAAGACTATAAATAATGATCTCCTTTTCTTTTCACTATTTTCTCTCTCAACATTCTTCATTTACTCGTTTTCTTTCTTCACACACTATATATTTCACATCTTTCTATCCTTTACTATCTAACTTCTTTTTCTTATTCTCATCTTTTTTCAATGTAACAAAAAAAAAATAAGTTGTACATAAAATGTATTATGAAAATATATATTAGGCACTTTGGTGCCATATGACTGTGCTTACTTCTAATAAAATAAAATATTTAAAAAAAACTAAAAAAAACTACTAACCTGTACATCTTTAGAGGACAATCCACACAGGTCACGGGGAGAACGTACAAACTCCGTGCAGACAGCACCCGTAGTCAGGATCGAACCCGGGTCTCTGGCGCTGTAAAGGGGCTGTCCCACTGCGTCGACCTAATCCACGAGTTCAGAAGACTATCTTCGACCTTCAAGGGCGCTCGCTTGGAAAGCCTCGAGCTGGATCGACCATCAGCGATGAAACCACACACACATACACACATCGCAAAGGAGCTAACAGAACTTGAATAATGCAACATTTACCCTGGGATCCAAACAAACCACACAGGGCTTAACATTTCAACCAATCAACAAACGGCAGGGTAATTGTCTAGCGACATTATTTACAATATGTACACTTAGTTTGCATTGATCCAATTAACTTCATGTATTTTACACTTCCTTGGATGTCCTCTGCAGATATCCCATCCATCTGTCAATTGAATATGCAACACTGATATGGGCCCTAGACTTACTGGCACCATTCAGAAGCTTTCCTTATTTCTGCAAAGCACATTAAACTTGACCAAAATGGCCTAGCAATACATGAGTCCTTACTAAATGTTGGTACCATGACTGCTCAGATTTAGCCAGGATTAACAGAGACAGATACGATAGTTGCATTAAAGAGATCTTTAGATGGGCAAAGGTAGACACTCAATGCTGGAGTCATGCTGAGGGGGCTCAAGCTACTCCAGCATTTTGTGTCTATCTTTGGTTTAAACCAGCATCTGCAATTCCTTCATACACATTTCGTCTTTAGATAGGGACATGGATATGCAGTGAGTGGTGGATTATAGTTCATTGTGCAAGGCAGAGGAGATTAGTTTAACTTGGTGTCATGTTTGGCATTGACATTGTGGGACAAAGGGACTGTTCCTGTGCCATAATGTTCTATGTAAATCCAATATCTAAGGAGTAATTTGATTTTAAAGATATCTAAGAATAATAAGCAGTGGTCCTTCCCGACCTGTGAAGATATTGACAGAATTAAAATAGTATTTGAAACAGCCCTGTTTAAGAAGGAACTGCAGATGCTGGATAAAATTGAAGGGAGACAAAAATGCTGGAGGAACTCAGTGGGTGATGCAGCATCTATGGAGCGAATCAGATTGAAGAAGGGTTTCGGCCTGAAAACATTGCCTATTTCCTTCGCTCCATAGATGCTGACTCACCCGCTGAGTTTCTCCAGCATTTTTGTTTACCTTCGATTTTCCAGCATCTGCAGTTCCTTCTTAAACATTTATAGCCTTGTCCCACGGTACGAGTTCATTCCAACCGCTCTCCCGAGTTTGCCCTGATTCGAACTCGGAGATTTACGGTAATGGCCACTCGTCGGTACTCGGGGCTCTTGTGGACATTTTTCATCATGTTGAAAAATCTTCACGAGTCTTCCAGTGCTTGCCTGCCGTTAGCGAGTCTTCCCGAGTACCTGCCATTAGCGTTACGAGCCGCTAAGAGACGTCCCCGAGCTCCGACGTACCCGCTACGTTCATTCTCCGTGCTTACCACAAGTTTGATTATTTTTAAACATGGGAGAGCTAATGGAATGAACATGTACCGTGGGACAGGGCTTTAACTATTTTAAACAGCCCTTAAGAAGGAACTGCAGATGCTGGAAAAATCGAAGGTAGACAAAAATGCTGGAGGAACTCAGTGGGTGAGGCAGCATCTATGGAGCGAAGGAAATAGGCAACGTTTCGGGTCGAGACCCTTCTTCCGACTGATGTCAGGAGGGGGAGGGGGGTGGGCAAAAGAAAGGAAAAAACACAGGTGCGTTTAAATTTGTTGCGTGCTAACCAGTCAGCGGAAAGACAATACACGCTTACAATCGAACCGTCCACAGTGTACAGATACATCATAAAGGGAATAACGTTTCATGCAAGATAAAGTCCAATCAAAGATAGTGCGTGGGTCACCGATAAGGTAGATGGCAGCTCAGGACTGATCTCTAGTTGTTGGTAGGATGGTTCACTTGCTTGATAACAGCTGAGAAGAAACTGTCCCTAAATCTGGAGGAGTGCGTTTTCACATTTCGGCCGATGAGAGAGGGGAGAAGAGGGAGTGACCGGGGTGGACTCATCCTTGATGGCCCAGGTAAGTTTAAAGTGAGTGTGGAAATAAAGAACTTGTTGAGCCAGGTTCTGTATCATCTAGATTTCTGAACCATAGAAAATCTATATAACTAAAAGTCTCATCTTGACCACTTCCTGTCCGCGCTGTATATTGATTTTAGAAAAAAATCGCTACCTAATATCGCTATGATTTTTGGCCATCTTACTCACAGTCATCCTCCGCTGAGGCTGCCCCGAGGATTTTTCCGATCGATGAAAAATAAAAAAGTTATGAGTGTTTAAAAAATCTTGAGATCACCAGGATGAAGATAACACCCTTTTGGGGGGTGGCATGACTATATGAGTTGTTTGGCAATTTGGTGGCCTGCACTCTGCTTGAAATGCTATTAAATTGAATGTGGTGGCCTGCACTCTGCTTGAAATGCTAGGAAATTGAATGTGGTGGCCTGCACTTTGCTTGAAATGCTATTTCAAGGAATAGCCATGAGTGAATTGCTAGCCCACCAGCCCCGAATGACTGATCTGCCAGCCCACCAAGCCTGAGTGACTGAGCTGCCAGCCCACCAAGCCTGAGTGACTGAGCTGCCAGCCTAAGAATCTATTCAGCCCACAATGTCCATACTAGCCCTCTGGAAATCAGTCCCTTTGGTCCACAACACCCATACTAGTGCTCCCCGGAAAGCCCCCCCCCCCCCCCCCCCCCCCCCCCCCCCCCCCCCCCCCACACACTGGCCACCAATATTGGAATTGGTAGAGAGGTGGAATATTGCGTTGGGGGACCAGCCCTCCCATGTGAACACTTAGTGTAGTGAAACCATAAAATCAGGTAGAACGCACAGAGTCTCTTGTCTAGAGTAGGGGTATCAAGAACCAGAGGACATAAGTTTAAACTGAGGGGGGAGAGATTTAATAGGAACCTGAGAGGCAATTTTTTCACACAAAGGGTGGTGAATGTGTGGAACGAGCTGCCAGAGGAGGTAGCTGGGGCAGGTGCTATCACAACTTTTAAGAAACATTTAGACAGGTACATAGATAGGACAGGTTTGGGGGATCTGAGCCAAATGCAGGCAGGTGGGACTAATATAGCTGGGTAATGTTGGTCGGTGTGGACAAGTTCAAAGATCCTATAGCAGAGCAAGATGGGTTACTCTCACGCAAGCGTGTAGTACGCTCATGGGCGGATTCATCGGTGATTTTATTACTCATTTTATCAACCAGCCCCCGCCATCTTGTTCCGCCATCTTGCTCAGCCATCTCGCTTCCGGCCAAAGATTGGATCCGCAGCGGGGAGAGGGAGTGTGGGGCAGCGGGGAGAGGGGGAGACATTGTAGTGTGGAGGCAGGCGAGGGAGTGCCGGGGGTGGGGGAATAAGGCCTAGTGTGTGTGAAGTTGCGGGGAGGTTTACAATGTTTCTTATTTACAATGTTTCTTATTTAATGTCCCTTGTCTAGTCTGAAATAAAGTTCATTATTGGATCAGAAGAAATATAATTGTGTGTGTTATATGATTATATATTTATATAATTTTCATGTATGTGTGTTTATAAACATTTATTCTTTAACAAGAATTAACAGAATTATGAACTAACAGAATTATGAATCCAATCCTATATCACACACAAAAAGTTCCCCCCCTGTCAATCACCCTGCGAGTCGGGTCGGTTCCGGTTACTACAAAATCAACTCAAACACGGCTTGTGAGCCATTTAAAAAAAATGATTTAAAAAACATTAAAAAAGACAATTACCAGAGTCAAATTTTATTCTTGACAAGAAGTTTGAACTGACAGATTTATGAATCTGACTCACACAAACTGTTGCCCCACAACATTGATTACACTACGAGTCGGGTCGGGTCAGGTAGGGTCAGGTTACTAAAATGGGCGGGGAAAAATGCCCAGGATCCCCTCCATAGCTACTACTCGTCAGCCCATTGCATTTAGCAGGAGTAGCCTATCTTGCTCTGCTATAGGATCTTTGGGCAAGTTGAGCTGATGGGCCTGTTGTGTTTCCATGCTGTTTGGCTTCAAAGGCTAATAGCAGATTATCAAATATTTACTGTAATGGGTTCATTTCAATGTTGTTTTTTTATATAGCGTCAGCCATATATTTGCATTAAACAGATTATCACTTCCATTAGTAGGGAAGGAGATGAATTACCATCACCAATAGCTTCAGGACAATAATATGGTGGGTTAATATGCTAATATCTAAGTACTAGTATCTTACTCCCTGTTTCAAAGACTTGCCATGTTACAAATAAATTCATTAAAGGATATCGCTGAGTGGACTGACGGGATAATCAATTTCCTTCTGCAGCACGCGAATGAATGTTTATGTTAAAACATTTAGTTTGAGAAAACAAAACGGCTGTTCCCATTTAAAATGCAGTGTGCAGGTTAGTTTTTATGGAAAAAACAGTAAGCGTTCCATACAAACATAGTAAGGTATCCGAAGGGGCTCAACCCGAAACATCTACCATTCCTGTTGCCTGTCCTGCTGAGTTGCTCCTCAGTTTTGTGTTTATCCAAGGTTTAGTTGAGCTTAGATTAGAGATACAGCATGGAAACAGGCCCTACGACCCACCAAGTCTGCATCGGTCAGCGATCCCCGCACATTAACTCCACCCCTCACACAACATTTACACCAAACCAATTAACCTACAAAGCTGTACATCTATTCGGAGTGTGGGAGGAAACCGAAGATCTCGGAGAAAACACACGTTGCCACGGGGAGAACGTGCAAACTCCGTACAGACAGCACCCGCAGTC